>NW_007253961.1:197758-257780 GCF_000164805.1 Carlito syrichta
CCTTACTCCAAAATTGTAGCCAACAATGATAGGCAAACCTGAAACTGGAGAAAAGTTTTACAGACAATGAATTGATATTTTTTTTTTTTTTTTTTGAGTTGGAGTCTCACTCTGTCGCCCAGACTAGAGTGCAGTGGCCGCTCCCGGCCACCGCAACCTCGACCTGTTGGGCTTCAGTGATCCTTCCGCCTCAGCCTTCCGAGTAGCCGGAATTACAGGCAGGCGCTACCACGCCCAGCTGGTTTTTTGATTTATTGTAGAGATGAGGTCTCGTTGCCCAGGCGGGTCTCGAACCCACGGGCTCAGGCGATCCACTCACCTCAGCCTCCCAAAGGCGCGGGATTACAGGCTGAGCCACCGAGCCCGGCTGATATTTTTATTATATAAATAACATTTAAAATTGGTAACAAACAGTATGAACCCAATAAATGGTCAGAGAACACAGATGAAGCACAATGAACATGGAACATTTCTATCTCACTAGTAACAAAAGGAGTACAAATTAAAAGAGGAGAACATTTGTAGACGTTCAGGTTTGAAGTTTAAAAAATTGGTAACACCAAAAGTTGCTGTTGATGTAAGAAATAAATACTACATTCTAGTGGGGTATGACTTGCTAAAGATCTTTTGGAAAACAATTTGGCAATGTGCATCAAAGGCTTACATAATGTCCAGACCTTTTGACTCAGGAATTCCTCTTGGGAATCAATTTCGAGGAAATAATTCTAAATTAGGACAAGGTTATATGCTCCAAGTTGTCTGAAGAATTTTTTTTTGAGTCAGAGTCTCACTCTGTCATCCAGTCTGGAGTTCAGTGGCACGATCACAGCTACGCACCACAGCTTCAACTTCCTAGGCTCAGGCAATCCTCCTGCCTCAGCCTTCAGAGTAGCTGGAGCTATAGGCATGCACCACCACACCCGGCTAATTATTTAATTTAATTTAATTTAATTTTTTTTGTAGAGACAAGGTTTCCCTATGTTGCCCAAGCTGGTCTTGAACTCCTAGGCTCAAGCAATCCACTCACCTCCACCTCTCAAAGTGCTGGAATTACAGGCATGTGGCACTGCGCCCAGCCTGGTGTTGTTTCTTTTACTTCTCTCTCTGTGTCTATATTCTCCAAACTTTCTTTGGTGAGTGATATTAACTTTATAATAAAGAAGTCACCTTAAAAAAATTATGCCAGAAGGTAATGGGAGTGTGCCAATTTGGTGTTCAATTTCTTAAATTTTTATTTAAAAAACAGTAAGAAGCAAAATAGATTTAAATGTCATGTCCATCACATATTTCCTCTCCTGCTATTGAAACAGTGATGACAGATTTTAAAAGTTTTGCAGGGGCAACCCCCTCAGGTCCCCTCCCACTGCAGGAGATTTGCTGTCCTCTCAATAAATCCTGCTTTAAAAAAAAAAAAGTTTTGCAGACCAAGCATAGTGGCTCACACCTGTAATCCCAGCACTTTGGGAGGCAGAGGCAAGAGTATTGCCTGAGCCCAGGGATTCAAGACCAGCCTGGGCAACTTGGGGACATCTCATCTCTACAATAAATCAAAAAATTAGTCAGGCGTGGTGGTGTGTGCCTGTTGTTCCAGTTACTTGGAAGGCTGAGGTGGAAGGATTACCTGAGCCCAGTAGGTGGAGGCTGTGGTAGCCATGAGCATGCATGCCACTGCACTCCATCCTGGGCAGCAGAGTGAGACTAGGACTGAAAATAATTAATTAATTATTGAATTTAAAAGTTTTACAGCTGGGGGTAGTGGCTCACACCTGTATTCCTAGTACTTTGGGAGGCCAAGGGAGGAGGATTGCTTGAGTCCAGGAGTTCGAAACAAGCATAGGCAACATAGTGAGACCTCATTTCTACAAAATATCGAAGAATTAGCTGGTGTGGTGGCATGTGCCTGTAGTCCCAGCTATTCAGGAGGCTGAGGTGGAAGGATCACCTGAGCCCAGGAGTTGCAGGCTATGGTGAGCCATGATGGTGCCACTGCATTCCAGACTGGGCAACAGAGTCGAGACTCTATAAGCTTTAGAGACAGAAAAACCTGGGTTCAAACTCCACCTCCACCTTGTACCAGCTGTGGGACTTTGGCTTAATTGTTATTTATTATTATTATTTATTTTTTGTAGAGATGACATTTCACTGTGTTTCCCAGGCTTGTCGAACTCCTGGGCTCGAGCAATTCTCTCACCTTGGCCTTACAAAATGCTGGGATTACAGGCATGAGCCACCGTGCCTGACCTGACTCAATTATTTTATCACTCTGAGTCTCACTTTCCTCATGTATCATATCAATAATTATGCCTACTTTTTAGGGTTATTTTAAAGATAAAACAACTTAGAAAATTTATTTTACCCAGTAGGCTTGTTTCCTTGTTGCCACTTGGGTCCCCAGCACATACTTGCACATCGTAGGTGCTCAGTAAAGAATGAGACAGAAGGGAGGCATTTTCTTTCCTTTCTAGACATCAGCTTCCCTAAGACAGTTGCTTTTTAAATTATTTCTCCAATTCTTTTTTTTTTTTTTTTTTTGATTTGAAGTCTCACTCTGTCGCCCAGACTGGAGTGAAGTGGCCGCTTCTGGCCACCACAGCCTCAACCTGCTGGGCTCCGGCGATCCTTCCGCCTCAGCCTTCCAAGTAGCTGGAACTACAGGCGCGCGCTACCACGCCCGGCTAATTTTTGATTTATTGTAGAGATGAGGTCTCACCAAGTTGCCCAGGCGGGTCTTGAACCCGTGAACTCAGGCAATCCACTCACCTCAGCCTCCCAAGGCGTGGGATTACAGGCTGAGCCACCAAGCCTGGCTTATTTCTCCAATTCTTGAAGTCTCACATGTTCTAGTCAAGCTCCAGATTTGGGGTTTCCCTGCTGCCCTCATGAAACTTACTGTTACTTTCTCACTGTATTAGGAGCAGCCCGTTTAAGAGGCTCAGAGGTCCCTCCAGTATTTACCAGATCTTACCAATTTCTCAGACTGACACAGGCATATTCTGGGGCAATGAGTCTTGCACTTTTTCTTTAATCCTCAGTTCACAATGCCTATGTTTTGTTTTGGTTTTTTTTGAGTTGGAGTCTCACTCCGTCGCCGAGCCAGGCTCCCTATGATTTTTATAAGCACACATTATATATAATAAATAAATTATATATCATTTCATATGTAATTTTTTAGAGATAGGGTCTCACTGTGTTGCCCAGGCTGGATTTGAACTCCTGGGCTAAAGCTATCCTCCTGCCTCAGACTCCGAGTAGCTGGGATTACAGGCACATGCGACTGCACTCAGACCTATAATTCTGTGTGTGATAATGCTGGCAGGCCCAGAGAGGGACATGTAGAATCTCTGAGCATCTAGAGTGTAAAGCCTGAGTTACAAACTGGCTCACCACCAGCTATCTGATTTGGCCCTTCCTGTTTCTAAATCCCAGTTTCCTCATCTGTAAAATAAGGGTAGCATTACCTGCTCTGACACAGACTTGTTGAAAGTGGAAAATGAGATAAATCATGTGAAGTGCTTGATACCACCCTAGCTTGCAGAATCGCCCACCCAGAGTTGTGTTATAACAACATATCCTGAGCTTTTGCTTTTTTGTTTGTTTGTTTTTGAGTAGGTGTCTCATTCTGTTGCCCAGGTTGGAGTGCAGTGGCACACTCATGGCTACCACAGCCTCTGGCTCACTGGGCTCAGGAGATCCTTCTGTGACAGCCTTCCAAGTAACTGGAAATACAGGCACGCGCCACCACACCCGGCTTATTTTCTGATTTATTGTAGAGATGAGGTCTCACCAAGTTGCCCAGGCTGGTCTCGAACTCCTGGACTCAGGCAATCCTCTCACCTCAGCCTCCCAAAGTGCTGGGATTACAGTTGAGCCGCCCACGCCCATCTGAGTTTTTTCATCAAAGGCTGTGATGATAAATCATCATGTGAAACTCCACTTGCTATCACTTTTTTTGTTTAAGTTTTCAAAGTTTATTAGAGAAGGAAAAGAGGAGAGATATACTTGCCAGAACCTGCATGGACGAGAGAAACATCTCCAACTTTTATGGAGAATATTTTCAGTACATGATTCCGATTTCCACATGAGAAATTACTGGAACAGATTTTGGAGGTCATCTACCAGTTTCTGCCACATGCCACCTCACTTGTACTTCTTTGGACATGTGCACCTATCTGTCCCAGCTCCACTATCACTCCTTCTACTCTGACCAGTCTCTGTGTTATCAGAGCACTTTCTGATTCAGAGTGCTATCATGGTGCTACCTTGCTTACAAAACACCCCTGGCTCCCCACCTGGGAAAGTGACTCTCAAACTTTGATATGCAACAGGGAATCACCTGGAAAGCATGTTAAAATAGAGATGGCTGGGCCCTAACCCTAAGTCTGAGGCCTGATAATTTGCATTTTTATCAAGTTCCCAGGTAATGCTGATGATGCCAGTTCAGGGCCCATACTCTGAGAACCATTGACCTGAAGAATAAGCCCATGCTCCTTAGCCTGCCATTCAAAGCCTCTTCAGCTTGGTCTCAACCCACATTTTAGCTTCATCTCTTATCCTTTCCTTCCCCCTCCACACACCCAGGGCTCCAGTCATACTGAAAATCTCACCTCTCCCTAAGCAGGCCAGTTGTTCACACCTCTGTGCCTTGCTGTTCCTTTTGTCTGGAATGTCATCTTCTGCCAGCAACTTCCTTTCCACATCCTCCCCGAAACCTTTCCTGACCCTCTAAGCTGTTGCTAAGTCTTTCTCAAGTCCCTGTAGACATTGTGCATTCTTCTATCCTTGCTCTTATCATCTTGTGTTTTGACTGTGTTCCCATCTCTGGAACCTTAGTCATCTCTGTAGCTCTCAGCCATGGCAATAGGGTCACTGAGTGAGGGAACAAGGGTATGAATGAGGAAGGGGAGGTGAGTAGGTGGAGTGAATAAGTGAAAGGAGTAACAGGGTGAATGGAGAGAATGAGGAGTGAGTTAATACTTGAATGAGTGAATTGCAGTCCATACATGTTTTTTCCTCTTCATTGAGTCCTGAGCCCTCGGCCAGGAAAGAAATTTACTCCTTAACCATGTTTCGACAAAATTCCCACTTCTCAGCAGGAGTCAGCTGAGACCCAGGGTAATCAGATCCCCAGAGCATTCAAGAGCTAGAGACCCACTGGGTGAGAGCTTAACCTCCCTGTTCTCCCACACTCTGATGTTTCTGAAAAACAGTTGTAAGGCATTTGTGACTCTGGCAAAACAATGGTATACATGGTGGATGCCCTAGACATAAAAGGCTTTGCCTTCAAATAGTGATAAGATATCAGGACTGCTCTGAATTAAAATTGAAGATTTGGCTGGGTGTGGTGGCTCAAGCCTATAATCCCAGCACTTTGGGAGGCCCAGGAGAGTGGATAGCCTGAGCCCCCGGGTTCAAGACCAGCCTGGGTAACACGGTGAGACCTTGTCTCTACAATAAATAAATAAATTAAAAAACCCCAAACAATTAGCTGCCTGTGGTAGTGTGCACCTGTAGTTCCAGTTAATTGGAAGACGGAGGCGGAAGGATTGCCTGAGCCCAGCGGGTCGAAGCTATAGTGGCCGGGAGTGGCCACTGCACTCCAGCCTGGGCGACAGAGTGAGACTCCAACTCAAAATAAATAAAAATAAAAAATAATAAAATTGAAGATTATGGAATATTACACAGCCATAAAGAAGGACAAAATTATGAATTTCTTTTTTTTTCTTCAAAATTATGAATTTCACAACTTGGATGGACTTAGAGTCTATAATACTGAGTGATCTATCACAGAAAAAAAGAACTGAGTATCACATTTCTCACTCATAAGCAGACCTTCAGCAATTATCATAATACTATAAGAAAATGATTGGCAGTAGTGGGAAACTGCTGGGTGGGGGTAGGTGGGATTGGCAGTAGTGGGAATCTGCCGGGTGAGGAGAGGGTACACCTCATCAACAAGGGTACCTGTATAATGAACATTCATATAACTAACCCTGAATTGTATTCCACATCTTTAAAATTAAAAAATAAATAAAATAAAATTGAAGATTTGTGGGGCACAGTGACTCACACCCGTAATCCTAGCACGTTGGGAGGCAGAGGTAAGAGGATTGCCTGAGTCCAGCGGTTTGAGACCAGCCTGGGTAACTTAGTGAGACCTCATCTCTACAATGAATTTTAAAAATTACCCAGGTATGGTGGTATGTGCCTGTAGTTCCAGCTACTTGGAAGGCTGAGTCAGAAGGATCACTTGAGCCCAGTGGGTCAAGGCTGTGGTAGCTGTGAGCATGCCACTGCACTCAGCTTGGGTGACAGAGTAAGATCCTACTCAAAAAATAAAAATAGGCCAGGCACGGTGGCTCAAGCCTGTAATCCCAGCACTTTGGGAGGCCGAGGCGAGTGGATTGCCTGAGCCCGCAGGTTCGAGGCCAGCCTGGGCAACTTGGTGAGACCTCGTCTCTACAATACAATTTTTAAAATAGCCAGGCGTGGTAGCGTGTGCCTGTAGTTCTGGCTACTTGGAAGGCTGAGGCGGAAGGATCGCTGGAGTCCAGCAGGTTGACGTTGGGGTGGCCATGAGCATGTGTGCCACTGCACTCCAGCCTGGGCGAAGGAGTGAGACTCCAACTCAATAAACAAACAAATAAATAATAAGTTGGGCACCGTGGCTCATACCTGTTATTCCAGCAATTTGGGAGGCAGAGGCAAGAGGATTGCCTCTGCCCAGGTGTTCAAGACCAGCCTGGGCAACTTGGCAAGACCTCGTCTCTACAATAAATCAAAAATTAACTGGGTGTGGTGGTGTGCGCCTGTGTTTCCAGCTACTTGGAAGGCTGAGGTGGAAGTATTGCCTGAGCCCAGTAGGTTAAGACTGTGGTGGCCGGAGCATGACTGTACTCCAGCCCCGGCGACCGAGTGAGATAAATAAATAAATTCAAGATTTGAGGTACTGGAATTCAGCTCCCCTCCTCAACCCAGCTTCCTCCAAACTCCATCCAGGAGACTTCCTTTGGCTCCAGCAGACACTGGTATGACCGTAAGAACTCTGTCGGGGATGCTGCTAACTGAACTCAGTAACTGTTCCAGCATCAAAGTTGTGTAGCCTCAGCAAGGCACTGCACACCTTTGAGCCTCAGTGTCCTCTGCAGGCTGGGAATATTATTACTCCCCTTGTAGGTGTACGGTGAGCATCAGATGAGAGGTGTAGATAAAGGGCCTGGCACAGGACCAGGCAGTTAGTAGGTATGCAATAGAGAATAATTAGAGTCCTCGAGACTGATCCTTGAAAGTTAAATATCTTCCCTAATGAACCAGACCCAGTCAGTCTTCGAAGCTTCTTCCTTCTATTTATAATATCTACTTTCCTCCTCTCACAATTCTACCCAAGTTTGGAACCTCAGCTCTCATCCACCTCCTCCACAAAACTGTCTCTGTTCTTGGAACTCACTACCAACAACGCCTACTATACTTATGGTCTGGCTTAGCAAACATAGAAATGAGTGGTTAAGAGCAGAGGGTCTTCAAGCAGGGCTGCCATGTGGCGGAACAGGTTGGGCACTGCCCTGGTGCAGAGAGTGCTATTCACACAGACTGTAATGGGAGTGGGACCCCAATGAGTTGTATAATGAAGAAGCCCTGTTTGCAAGTCAAATACCCTGAGGTTGAATCCTGGCTTAACCACTCAATTGTTTGACCAAGCAATGTATATAACTTCCTAAATTCTTAGTTTCCTTACCTGTGAATGGGATGTTATTAGTACTTGCTTTATGGAGTAGTTGGATGAGTTTAGAACAGCGGCTGCTACCCGAACATTTACTGAGCACTTAATTGCATTATCACTATTATTATAGTTGGTTTCTCATCATTTCACGTGTGGGTGTCTTTTCTCTCTGAGGAGGCTATGAGCAACCTGGGGACAATGAGTCACTGAAAAATTTCAGCAGCTTGGTCCAGTACCTAGTGGGAGGCAGGGCCTTAGAACCTTTTTTTTTTTGTTAGTTGGAGTCTCACTCTGTCACCCAGGCTAGAGTGCGGTGGCACGCTCACGACCACTGCAGCCTCTACCTGCTGGGCTCAGGCGATCCTTCCACCTCAGCCTTCTAAGAAACTGGAACTACAGGCATGTGCCACCATGCCCGGCTAATTTTTTTATTTTATTGTAGAGATGAGGTCTGGCCAAGTTGCCCAGGCTGGTCTTGAACTCGTGGGCTCAGGCAATATCCTCTCACCTTGGCCTCCCAAAGTGCTGGGATTATAGGCGTGAGCCACCGCGCCTGGTCAGAATCTTATTTTATCTTTCTTTTTGCCAAACTCATTTTTATTAGTCAGGTCTTTTTTAGTTACAAAGACAAAACTCCAAAGCAAACTAGTTCAAGCCAAAAGAAAACATGTGTGGGCTGATGTAACTGGGAAGTCCAGGGGAGGATCTAGTGGCTGCAAGCATAGTTGGGTCCAGGGCTTTTTCTCCAACTCCTGGCTCTACTCTTTTGAGAAAAGCTTTTCTGCTTTTATTTTCAGGCATGTTCTTCCTTGTGGCAGGAAAGCAGGTCGCCAGGTAGTCTGACCTTATAATCTATGACTTATGAACCAGAAGGAAGCGAAACTCTTCACTCAACATCCATAGAGCATTCTTATGGAGGCGTCCAAGTGGTCCAGCTTGGGTCACAAGCCCACTCCTTGGACCAGTCTTTGTGGCTAAAGGGATTGGCATTTGATTGGTCATGGGTTCACTCTAGTTTGATAGTCTGACAAGAGCAACATATGATGGGGAAGGGGTAGTTCTCCAATAGAAAGAGAGATGCTGGGCACACAAGAACGCAGGCTGTGCTCACCATCCTTCTTTATGGCTCAGTTGGTCACTTCCTCAGGGACCTTCCCCTCCTTTCTCCCCTGTGTGGACCTCACCCTTCCCACAGTACATCGTAAATTATTCCCTGATCCTCTCAGTAGTTTGGGAACAACTTGAGGCAGGAACAAGAGTATATTTATTCAGTTGTATCCCTCAGGTTTTGCTTCCTGCCCAGGCTGTGGAAGGAACATTTTTGGTGGCTAATCCAGCATTCACTTCTCTCCTTCATACTCAAATCTCATTGGGTTTTACTATTTCTCCCCACTTCCTTGGACTTCATGGGGTAGTAGACTCCACTGTGATTAAACACTTTAGGGTCATCCCTTGACACACTGATTGTTACAGGAATGTGAGATTGAGTTTGGGCAGCTGAAATGGAAGGGTATCTGGGAAAGGGCTTCTTGCTCTTTTGGGTGAGCCATGGAAGCCAGACGGCTGCTGCTTTCTCCTATACTGGACATAAATGAGGAAGTATTTGACCTTGACTGCTCCTGCCTGCCACCCCACAGCCAGAGGGGAATCTACCTCAGGTGGAAGCTGATAAGACTGAAATACCAGGGGTTCCATTGAGGTCCTGTTGCTTGTGGCACAGAAAGCCAATCACTGAGATGAGTATTGCCAGAGAAGGCTTTTAATTGGGTGATATTAGCCAAGGAGAAGGGGAGATCAGTCTCAAATCTGTCTCCCTACTGATTAAAATTGGAGGTCTGGCCAGGCGCAGTGGCTCACACCTATAATCCCAGCACTTTGGGAGGTCGAGGTGAAAGGATTGTCTGAGTCCATGGGTTCGAGACAACTGGTCCTGGGCAACTTGATGAAACTTCATCTCTACAGTAAATCAAAAAATTAGCCAGGTATCGTAGCACACACCTGTAGTTCCAGCCATTTGAAAGGCTGAGGCGAAAGGAGCAGGTCAAGGGTGCAGTGGCCGGGAGCACGCCACTGCACTCCAGACTGGGTGACAGACTGAGACTCTGACTAAAAAAAAAAAGAAAAAGAAATTGGAGGCTTATATAGTGGGGGAAGGAATGTAAAATAGCAATCAAGGAGGGGTAAGAAAGTAATCATAAATGAGGGGCCTAACTTCTCACTGTCTGAATATAGTGATCTGGTGAGTTTCAGCGCCTTGCCTGAAGATTGGTTTCCTAAGGAACTCAGATAAGGCAAATATAAATTTAAAGTTTTAAGACCAGGGGAGTCAATTTCTTTGTTTATTCTAAAAGAAAACTCCATTAATATCAGTTCTATGGGAAAATTGGGCCAGTATCACTTACACTATGGAGACACCTAAAGAACCTGGACCCTTGATGATCCTGTAGAGTTGCTAGATTGGCTAACCCTGAAGGCCACCCTGCCCCAGCACAGCCAAGCCCTCAGACAACATGTTTCCTTACTGTTAATCCACTTTGAGCTGGAGGTATTCTGCTACATGCAGCCACAAGTGTCCTCGGAAAGAGGTGCTCAGAAAGTTCTCCCTGAATAACTGCCACGAGCCAGTGGCCACAGGCTGAGAGCCACCTGGTGTGCCCCTGAACCTCTGCGACCCACATTGGTTTCTTCCTACCCCACAATAACAGACATTCAAAGACTCTGGATGCATTTTTTGAAAAACCACAGCAGTCACTTTATTCTTAAGTTTGCACTTTATAAAACCCCAAGAGAGAAGTCCTTGAGTGGGGAGAAGGAGGGGGGGATGAGGAATGGAGGGTGGTAAAGAGGGGGAAGAGGAAGACCCAGAAACAAAGGCCTCCCTCATCTTGGGGACCAAGAAGAAACCGGGCCCCAGGTCAGCCCTACAGAGTTTCCTGTGTCCTAGATGTACAGGGCTAGACCAAAAGACCTCAGGGGAAGGGCCTTAGTCTGTTGCCATTTGATGGGCAGCCACAGACCAATGCTTCTGGTGCTTAAAGAAGGAAGTGGGCTTCTCCCTTCCACCTCCGCTCCCCCCCACCCCATGCCAGAGACAGGGGTGAAGGCTACCCATCCAGCAGCTTCAGGATGCTTTCACGCTCCTTCAGAGTCTTCCAGGCCTGGTCTTTTTCCTTCTTGGTGGGAGTCCGCTTCTTCTGTCGAGCAGCCATGATCTTGCGAAAGGCATCCATGACCTCATTGTCTGCCATGCGGACCCGCTGCCTCAACTCCTGCCGGCTCACCTCCTCCTTTGCCAGCCTGTGGGAACCAGCCAGCCAGGTGCCATGGTCAAGAGAGTGGCCACTCCCTCCTCCACACTGAGCCTACCCACCATCCCAGGCTGATAGTCCTACGGGCTGTTTCATACAATTGTGACCAGAAAGCAGTAACTGAATCACACTTCTATGGCACTATTTTAAGCTCTTATTTATTTGAGTTGGAGTCTCACTCTATAGCACAGGTTGGAGTGTAGTGGCAAACTCACAGCCACCAGAGCCTCGACCTGCTGGGCTCAGGCGAACCTTCTGCCTCAGCCTTCCAAGTAGCTAGAACCACAGGCATGCACTACCATGCTCGGCTAATTTTTTGATTTCTTGTAGAGATGAGGTCTTGCCAAGTTGCCTGGGCTGGTCTCGAACCCGTGGGCTCAGGCAATCCTCTCATCTCTGCCTCCCAAAGTGCTGGGATTATAGTCATGCGCCACCGTGTCTGACCTAAGCACTTTAAAAATATTGACTCATGTTGATCATGGCGGAAACTACGCATGTGTAAGGACAGGGGGTATACTGGAAATCCCTGTACCTTCCTTTCAATTTTGTTGTAAACTTAAAACTGCTCTAAAAGAACTAAGTCTTAAAAATATAGATAGTAGCTCTCCCTTATCCATGGTTTCACTTTTCATGGTTTCATTTACCTGCAGTCAACTACAGTCCAAAAACATTACTGTATTTTGAGAGAGGGAGAGGGAGACCACATTCACATAACTTTTATTATAGTACATTGTTATACTTGTTCTATTTTTTTTTTGAGTCGGAGTCTCATTCTATCAACCAGGCTGGAGTGCAGTGGCACGCTCATGGCCACCACAGCCTCGACCTGCTGGGCTCAAGGCACTCCTTTCTCCTCAACCTTCCAGGTAGTTGGAACTACAGGCATGTGCCACCATGCCTGCTTATTTTGTTAATTTATTGTAGAGATGAGCACTCAGGCAATCCTCTCACCTCAGCTTCCCAAAGTGTCGCTATTAGAGGCATGAGCCACCATGCATGGCCTATTCTATTTTATTTTTGGTTATTTGCGACTAATCTCTTATTGTGTTTAATTTACAAATAAAACTTTATTATAGGTAGACACGTATAGGAGTCTTGGAATACAGCCCTTGTGATTGGGGGGGCTACTGAGTGCATACACAGACACACACACTCTTAGTTAATCCTCACAACAACCTTGCAAAGTAGGTAAAGTAGGTACTGTTATTCCTATGCTACCAGTGAGGAAACGGAAGTTTAGGGAGGATAAGAAATGCCACAAGACCATAAACTAGTAATGGGAGATCTGGAGCAGGCTGGCAGCAAACTCTTGTTTTTCAACAATATTCTTTAAAAGGTGTTCTGGGCCAGCAGGAGGACTGCTTACTTCGGCATCCATATTCAAGAACAACCTAAGGGCCTAGGCAGCCTGAGGCCCATGCAAGGTAGAGGAGTTGCCAAAACAATCCCTTTGACCTCAGCATTGGTGGAGCTGGAAGGTCACTTAGATATCCAGTCCAACCTGCTAATTTTCCAGAAGAGGAAGCTGCTGCTGAGGGTAGGGGATGCCTTGCTTAAGGTTCTGCAGCTTGTCTGCAGCAGGGCTGAGGGCTGTACTCTGGCCTTCTGATAGCCTCGAGCTATTTCTTCATTGCCTCTTACTTATATAACTGCACATCCCGGCTTTTCTCTCTTCCTATTGCTCTCTCTCTACCTTCCCTTGATGCCTCTTTCACCTATATCTTCCTCTACTCTTTTTTTTTTTTTTGAGTCGGAGTCTCACTGTCACCCAGGCTGGAATGTAGTAGCATGCTTACGGCCACTGCAATCTGAACCTGCTGGGTTCCGGTGATCCTTCTGCCTCAGCCCTCCAAGTAGCTGGAACTACAGGAGTGCACCACTACGCCCGCTAATTTTTGGATGTATTGTAGAGACAAGGTCTCACCTTGCTGCCCAGGCTGGTCTTGAAACCATGGGCTCAGGCAATCCTCTCGCCTCTGGCTCTCAAAGTGCTGGGATTATAGGTGTGAGCCACTGTGCCCGGCTTCTCACTCTTGAAAAGGAACATGAACTAGAGAGAGACTTGGATTCAGCCATGTACTCACGTCTCAATCTGGCTGTTTACTGGATGTGTGACCTTCAACAAAGCAGTTCACTTTACTGGGTCTTTATTTTCTCATCTGGTAAAGAGGGAAAATCCCACCTAGCCCCTGTGTTGTTGTTGAGACTAAATGAAAAGATGTATAATAGAGGCTCTGGCTCACAGTAGGCACTCAGCACACATTAGTCTCCCTTATCCTTAAACACCCTAGCAGCTTGTTAGCAACCACCTCTCCTTTTAATGGTGCATGTCTTTATTGATTATCTACCAGTAGACTACAACTCCTCCACTCTGCCTCTCTTCCTAGTCCCCAGCACAATGTCTGACTAAGAGACAGTAAGAGTTGGCCAAATGAATGAGTGTGCACTGTCTAGTCAGGGTCCTGTGAGGTTAAGACACAGCACCTGCCTGTGAGAAAAAGACGTGTCTGGGTTGCTTCTTTATCTCTATAATAAAAGTGCAGCTACCATGGTCTCCCTCCAGATATCACCTATACCCTTGTGACCAATGCAGGACAAGATGGATGGAAATTGATATTAAATGAATGGCACTGCGAATGATTCCCAAAAAACCTGGTCCCAAAATACAATTTTTGGCGATGGGCCAAGAGATATCACAGATCTCCAACAAAATGTTAGTAGTCAATTTTTTTTTTTTTTGGAGTTGGAATCTCACTCTGTCGCCCAGGCTGGAGTACAGTGGCATGCTCATGGCCACTGCAGCCTCGACATGCTGGGCTCAGGTGATCCTTCCACCTCAGCCTTTCAAGTAGCTGGAACTACAGGCACGCGCCACCATGCCTGACTAATTTTTTGGTTTACTGTAGAGATGAGGTCTCACCAAGTTACCCAGTCTGGTCTGAACCCGTGGGCTCAGGCAGTCGTCTCACCTCGGCCTCCCAAAGTGCTGGGATTATAGGTGTGAGCCACTGTGCCTGGCCAATTAATTTTTTATAATAAAACTTTGGGAGAAAAAAAGAATAAGGATGAAAAGACTTCAAAAAGAATCACAGGATGGGCTCGGTGGCTCAGCCTGTAATCCCAGCACTTTGGGAGGCCAAGGTGAGTGGATTGCCTGAGCCCACGGTTTCAAGACCCACCTGGGCAACTTGACAAAACCTCATCTCTACAATAAATCAAAAAATCAGCCGGGCGTGATAGTGCATGCCTGTAGTTCCAGTTACTTGGAAGGCTGAGGCGAAGGGATCGCCGGAGCCCAGTAGGTCGAGGCTGCAGTAGCTGGGAGCGGCCATTGCACTCCAGTCTGGGTGACAGGGTGAAACTCCAACTCAAAAAAAAAGAATCATATGGTCGGGTGTGGTGGCTCAAGCCTGTAATCCCAGCACTTTGGGAGGCCAAAGTGAGAGGATTTGCCTGAGCCCACGGGTTTGAGAACAGCCAGGGCAACTTGGTGAGACCTCATCTCTACAATAAATAAAAAAATTAGCCGGGCACGGTAGCATACGCCTGTAGTTCCCAGTACTTGAAAGGCTAAGGCGGAAGGACTGCTGGAGCCCAGACGTCAACGTTGGGGTGGCTGTGAGTGTGCCACTGCACTCTAGCCTGGGCGATGGAGTGAGATCCAACTCAAAACAAACAAACAAAAAGACAATGTAAATATAGTTAACACCACTAAACTGTATATTTAAAAATAGTTAAGAGGGTAAATTTTATATTTCTCACCACAATTATAAAACCAAACCAAATCAAATCAATCAATCAACCATCACAGGTTCCTGAACCCTGGCCTGTGGAATCAGAATCTGAGACATAATCAATCAATGGGCTGGGCACTGATATTTTTTTCAAGGTTTGGGAAGCCTGTTGTAAAGTCCCTGGAAGGTGACCAGCAGTGGCCAAGGCCTCCTTGGCCAATGCTCTGCACTGTGCATCCTGCTTACGCTCACCTCAGCAGGTCGTGCTTCTTGGTGCGGTTGTGGGCACTAAGTGCCTTCAGCTCGGCCTGCCGTTTGCGCAGCTCAGCAAGGACTTCATCCTCTGAGTCCTCTGCGGGGCGGTCCTCAGACTCCAAAAGGCCCTGTGCAATCAGCTCCTCTTTGATGCGACTCTCCAGAGACTTAGTATGCGGCACACTGTTGAGGGAAGGCAGCCCATCAGATTTCAGAGACTAGGTTCCTCAGCTCAAGGGCCAGCTTGGAGGGGGTTCTATCTCAGAGATTCCCAAGGTTCCCTAAGGTCAGTCAACACATTCCTTTCCCGTTGGGTATCTCTTCTTTTTTCCTTTTCTTTTCTTTTTTAAATCAGAGTCTCACTCTGTCGCCCAGGCTGGAGTGCAGTGGCACACTCACAGCCACCACAGCCTTGACCTGCTGGACTCAGGCAATCCTTCTGGCTCAGCCTTCCAAGTAGCTGGAACTACGGGTGTGCACCACCATGCCCGGCTAATTTTTATAATTTATCATAGAGACAAGGTCTCACCAAGTTGCCCAGGCTGGTCTCGAACTCCTGTACTCAGGCAGTCCTCTCACCTCAGCCTACCAAGTTGCTGGGATTATACGCGTGAGCCACTGTACTCGGCTTGAGTACCCCTTCTATATCTATCCAGACATAAAAGGAGACAGACTAACATATCTGATCTGGTTTTTAAACATAAGCAACGTATATCCATTGTCAAAAAATACAGAAAAACCCATAATGACAAACTAGAGAGAAGAATCACTAGTATTTTGTTATATGTTATTACATAGTCCAGATTTTGTTACATATCATTCCCAATTGATATACATTAAGTCCAGGTTTTTCCCCTTATGTATACATATTTAAAGTATATATGTGTGTATATATATTTTATATAAATGTAAATAAATACAACTTAAAGTGTATATACAATATATAATATACATATACACACACACTTTTTTGAGTCAGGGTCTCACTCTGTCACCCAGGTTAGCGTGCAGTGGCATGATCATGGCTCACCACAGCCTTGACCTCCTCAGCTCAGGCGATTTTTTTATCTCAGCCTCCTGAATAAATGAAATTACAGGCATGTACTACCATGCCCAGCTAATTTCTTTTTTTGAGTTGGAGTCACACTCTGTGGCCCAGGTGGGAGTGCAGTGGTACACTCATGCCCACCCCAGCATCAATCTGCTGGGCTTTAGTGATCCTTCCGCATCAGCCTTCCAAGTAGCCAGAACCACAGGCACAACCATGCCCAGCTAATTTTTTTTATTTATTGTAGAGATGACGTCTTACCAAGTTGCCCAGGCTGGTCTCGAACCCACAGGTTCAGGTCATCCTCTGGCCTCAGCCCCCCAAAGTGCTGGGATTACAGGCTTGAGCTACTGCACCCGGCCCAGCTAATTAAAAAATAATTTTTTTTTTTGTAGAGACAAGATCTTGCTGTATTGCCCAGGCTGGTCTTGAAATCCTGGGCTCAAGCAATCCTCCCTCCTCAGCCTCCCAAAGTGCTGGGATTACAGATGTGAGCCACTGTGCCTGGCCAAAATATGTTTTTAGTAAAGGCAGAATTACACTGACTGTATTGAATTACAACTAACATTTTCCCCACTTGGCACTTTGTTTACATTTTTTCTTGTCAATTAAGTATATTCTCTCTCTCTCTTTTTTGTTTTTTTGAGTTGGAGTCTCACTCTGTCACCCAAGCTGGAGTGCAGTGATATACTCATGGCCACTGCAGCCTCGAATTGCTTAGGCTCAGGTGAGCCTTGTGCCTCAGCCTTCCAAGTAGCTGGAACTACAAGTGTATGCCACCATGCCTGGCTAATTTTTTTATTTATTGTAGAGACAAGGTCTCGTCAAGTTTCCCAGGCTAGTCTCAAACCCTTGGGCTCAGGCAATCCTCTTACCTCTGTCTCCCAAAGTGCTGGGATTACAGGCATGAGCCACCATGCCTGGTCAAGTATATTCTCTTATATGATTAATAGTTGGAAGTGATTTCATCATACAAAGTTATGCCAATTAAGCCAAACAATCCCCTTCAGTTGGACACTCAGGTTACTTACAGAATGAACAGTACTATGATGAACAACCCTGTTTTCAGTCTGTGTACAAAGTAGTGCTTGGTCAGCACTCATACCTGAGATTTTTTTTTTTTTTTTTAGTTGGAGTCTCACTCTGTTGCCCAGACTGGAGTGCAGTGGCACACTTCCAGCCACTGCAGCCTCGACCTGCTGGGCTCCGGTGATCCTTCCGCCTCAGCCCTCCAAGTAGGTGGAACTACAGGTGCGTGCTACCAGGCCCGGCTAATTTTTGATTTATTGTAGAGATGAGGTATCACCAAGTTGCTCAGGCGGGTCTCATATCTGCGGGCTCAGGCAATTCACTCACCTTGACCTCGCAAAGCACAGGATTACAGGCTGAGCCACTGAGCCTAGCCCACACTTGAGAGTTCTATTCAGCTTGATCTAATTTCCCTCATCCTCTATTAATGAGGTCCTTCCCATGTTGAGATGGACAGAAGCCAACAGAGCAGGGTTAATTGTGGGCTACCGATAAGACACTACTCACCTGAATGGCTTGTTCTGATTGCGGGGAGAGGTGCTTGCCCCATCAGCTCCCGATTCTTTCCCAGACATGTCAGGAATAGGAGAGTCCTCCATAGGGGAAATAATATTTTCCTAGAAGACCAGAAAAATGGAATGAAGGAAAAAAGAGCCATAGTGTTTTCATTTTTCTGCTCATTTCTGCCCTACATGGACAGTTTTCACTGAACAGAAATATCCTTTTATTTTTCCCATTCTACCTCCTCTGGGAAGTTTTCCCAAACTGACCCCAAACAGCTTTGATCATTTCCAAAAAAAGGCAGACAGAAGAACAATGATAACACTCAACAGTGATAATGAGAACAACTAAGGTTGTGAAGCATTTGTAACGCACCATGCACTGTGCTGAGCCTGTTCTGGCAGAGGTTGCTGGCTGTCAAAACACCATGCTCTTCTTTCTTCCAAAGAGGCTGGGCAATGCCTACTCAGCTATACTGTATTTCCCAGGCTCCCTTGCAGTCAAGTATGGTCAAGTGACAAATTAATTCTCTCCAGGGGAAAGTGATCAAAAGTGATAAAAGTCACAGCTAGCCACGGCCTAAAAGCTTCCTCACACATTCCTCCTTGCTCTTACTCTGTGGGACTGGAGAGGCATTCACGCTCAGAATGACCCTGTGCAACATGCAATGCCACCATCAGCTGGGGTCCCTGTCTGATGGTGTGAAGCAGAGATCTTCCCCTGACACTACCTTTGTCAGCCTGGAACATGTGCCCCCAACTGTTATGGACAGAGAAATAAGCTATTATGTTTCAGTCAGAAGACAAAACTGAGGCTCCGTGAGGTCTAAGGTCAGCCAGTAGATATAAAGACAGGGACTCTGATGCTGAGGTTTAAATCCTGCCTCTACTTATTAGATGTGATCTTAAGCAAACAATTTCCTTTTCTGAGCCTCAACCTTCTCTTCAGTAACACAGAGCTAACCACTGTCCTGGCCTCCAGTGAGAGGGTTTGTGCAAAGCCCTTCCAGAGCTTAGCCCTTAGCCAATGCTCAGCCAAAGTAACTGTGAAGTAGAAGCTACCTTTGGGGGAGGTTAGAGACTAGGAGGAGCAGGAGAGGGGCTCCTAGGATATGGCAGTTTTTTTGTTTGCTTTTTTTGAGTTCGAGTCTCACTCTGTCACCCAGGCTGGAGTGCAGTAGCACGCTTAGGGCCACCACAGCCTCAATCTGCTGGGTTCAGGCGATCCTTCCACTTCAGCCTTCCAAGTAGCTGGGACTACAGGCGCGGGCCACCATGCCTGGCTAATTTTTTGACTTATTGTAGAGACAAGGTTTTGCCATGTTGCCCAGATTGGTCTTGAACCTGTGGGCTCAGGCAATCCTCTTGCCTCCGCCGTGCTGGGATTACAGGCATGAGCCACCATGCCCAGCTTGGCAGTGTTTTATTTTGTGATTTCCAGGCTGGTAATACAAGTTCATTTGTGAAACTGTACATTTATGATCAATCTGTACATTTATGATTGTGCACTTTTCTAAATGTGTAATACATTTCAATACAAAATAAACATAAAATATTAAGACAGAAAATAAATGTGCTTTGTTTTGGGTTGGGTGCTTACCTCCACCAGGGCCTGCAGGAGGCGCTGCGTCAGGGCACCAAAGGGGCACCCATCTTCTGGCTGCTCGTGCTGGGCCTCAGACTTTTTCAGCAGGGCATCCACATCTGAAGTGGGCACATAAAAGGACAGGTAGGCTGAAGTTCTGGGAACTCAAGTAGTGGCCTGGGGTGGGCAGGGAGGTGAAAGACTCTACCTTTAGTGTCCAGTTCGGTCAGCGGCCCCATGAGGCCTTTTTTCTTGTCAGCCACGGCCGCTGCCCGGGCCCCATCCTTCTGCTCCTCCAGCAGGTCCTCCTGGGCCCAGCGCTGGGAGTAGTGCTTCCCCAGGGGTGGGATCTGTGGGAGAGATGGCACCCGGCCCCAAGGGAGTAAACACTGGCTAGCTAGCCTGGGGTATGGAAGGTTCTCTGCGCACTTGGACATTGCCAATAAGCATTTCGTTCAGTCCCTCATTCATTTATTTATTCACTCAATTATCTGTCTTATCTGTCCCTAGTCCAGGACCAAGACCAATGCCAGGTACAGGTAAGAAGGGACAAAGGAGGCCAGGCATGATGGCTCACGCCTGTAATCCTAGCACTTTGAGAGGTGGAGGCAAGAGGATTGCCTGAGTCCAGGGGTTCAAGACCAGCCTGGGCAACATGGCGAGACTTCGTTTCTACAATAAATTTTTTAAAATTGGCAGGGCATCTGGGCGTGGTGGCACACGCCTGTAGTTCCAACTACTTGGAAGGCTGAGGTGGAAGGATCTCCTGAGACCAGCAAGTCGAGGCTGCAGTGGTTGTGAGTGTGCTACTGAACTCCAGCCTGGGCAACAGAGCTGAGACTCCGACTCAAAAAAAAAGAGACAAAGGAGATAAAATTTCTACATTCACACTCTAGTAAGGGAAAGAGTTACACAAAGAACTAAAATACACACAGCAGCCAATATAGAACAATTCCCAAGATAGAAGGTGTAGAATATTCTATGTACATGGATTGTCTCAGATTATAGCTACTGCCTCAAGTAGCTAGGAACTTATAGGTCACGGGCAAGGGGAAATTATCTTTTGTACTGTTTGAATTTACTGCTGTCCATAAGAATTACTTTTTCAAATAAATTTTTAAAAAATTCAGATAGGAGGTAGATCAAGGCAAAGGAGAGACCAGTTTTCTTTTCTTTTCTTTTTTTTAAAGTAGGATTTATTGAGAGGACAGAGAAGCTCCCACAGTGGGATCCAAAGGAGTTGCCTGAAAGACCAGCTTTCTGCTGGGGAATCTGAAAAGACATTTTGGCGAGCTAGCATGAGATCAGAGCCTTGATAGGTAATCAAGTCTGTCAAGGACAAAAGAGCTCACACAGAGGCCCAGAGGCCAGCAAGGACCCTATGCTAGCCTAGAGTGAGGGCAAGGTGCTTGATGGGGCTGGCAAATGCAGCATTAAAGAGAGGTGTGGCCACCAAAACTGGAGGGGTGCTGGGGCTGTGCTGTCAATGACTGAGACACTTGGATTTGATCCTGTAGATAACAGCAGCCAAGGAAGGCCTGGAAGCAAAGCCATGTCAGGAACACATCTGATCATGACAGTTATCTATGGGAGAGCGTCCCCTCTAACACTTTTCCGTATTTTCTAAATTTTCTTCAATGGATCATGTTTTATGTTCATCATAGGCTTTTACATAGTAACAAAAGAAAAAGAAAGGTTACTCTGAGGCCAAAAAGCAGGAAGAGAGTTAAGAGACTGGTAGTAATGAGTGAACCAAAGCACAGGGGATGGAGGTGAGTAAACAAGGGCAGACTTCACTGAAGTGAGTATATGAGGAGTATATGTATATGAAGTGAGTATATGAGGACGTGGTGACCACCTGGCTGGGGCAGAGGGAGGCAGTGCAAGGAGAAAGCTGAAAGTCTAAGCCTGGAAGTCGGGATGGGTTGATTGGGCAGACAGGAGGTTGGGCACGGTAGGGGAAGAGCGATGCATGGCTTTGTTAGCTCTAATTCTGAGGCACTGCTGAGCCCTCTTGTTCTCCATTATGTCTATCTCCATGTCTGTCGGGTTTCTACCTTGTAATGTTCAGCCTCGTCTTCTGGGGGCTTCAGTAGCTCCTCGAGTGTGCGTACCTCCTCACTGGTGATGTCAGCACAGTAGGGCTCCACTGAAGCCCAGAACCTGCAAGGAGAAGCAGATCTTGAGTGGGTGCCCTGTGTCCCACCAGCCCCGGCCCTGCCTCACTAGAACCTCCAACACCAGAATCCCACAGCCCCTTTCTTTTTCAAGCTCAGAACCTGTTGGGGGCATCATTCTTGGGGATCCGTGGCACATCGATGGGGTCATCAGTGAATTCATATTCCTGAATCTTGGGCTGAAGGTTTTTGGATTTGGGCCGCCCTGGGCCAGGGCCCGGCCCATGTCCCGCCTTTCCTTCTAGCTTCTGCTTCTTGGGCTTCCCATGTTTGGGGGGTGCTCCAAGCTCATGGTCTCGACCCAGCTTCAGGAATCGTCGGTCACCTTTCTTATCCTGCCAGTCAGTGAGGATCTGAAATTTACAGACACTGTCACTGAAGAGAAGGGAAGACACTGGACAACTCTTTCCCCCAATGAATTAGGATGTACAATCCAAGGAGGTTCCGAGGTCTTTTCCTATCCCTTTTTACTCAGCAAACACTTATCCTTCAAAACTCAGCTCCTTTCCTGTGCTTCTGTCTCAGGACTTTAATCACATACCTTTCATCAGCCCTTTCACTTGTTAGTCTATACTGATTCACCTCTGCATCACTCAAGTCAGTCACATATTGGTTAGTAGAAGGGCCAAATAAATGATCACACCCCAGTACATGTAACCCCTTGGAAAACATGCTGATGGTGATGTTTCGGCAAAAAGGAAGCAAACTTCAAATGTCACCACAACTGACAAGCTGTCTCTGCATTGGTAACCCAGCTTCTTACTGTGTCATAGCCCTCCTAGCAAGAGCTTCCACGGATTCCCAGGGACCCCAGGTTATTTCTATTCATCTTTTTTTAAGTTGGAGTCTTATTCCGTCACCCAGGCTGGATGGAATGCAGTGGCACACACACTCACGTCCACCCCAGCATCAACCTCCTAGGCTCTGGCGATCCTTCCACCTCAGCCTTCCAAGTAGCTGGAACTACAAGCATGTGCTACCAAGCCTGGCTAATTTTTTTTTTTTTAAATGTAGAGACGAGGTCTCGCCAAGTTGCCCGGGCTGGACTTGAACCCATGGGCTCTGGCAGTCCACTCACCTTGGCATCCTAAAGTGCTGGGATTACAGGATAAGCCACCGAGCCTGGCCTTCTATTCATCTTTTTAGGCCGAGTTGAAATGGCATCGCCTTCCTCTATAAGTCTAGCACTTTCTACTTACTATACACCCCCAATCATGTTATCTGCTCATCCTGGAATGAGCAGTACACCTTGTCTCTTCAACTAGACTATAAGATACTGGAGATCAGGAAGTTCATTTTAGCCATCTCTATTTTGCAGGCTCTAGCATAGCACCTGACACACAGGGCTTAGGGGATGTTTATGCAGCGAATAAAAATCATCAGAGTATAGGCAGGTATGGTGGCTCATGCCTGTAATCCCAGCACTTTGGGAGGCAGAGGCGAGAGGACTGCCTGAGCCTAGGGGTTCGACACCAGCCTGAGCAACATGGCAAGACCACGTCTCTACAAGAAAATTAGGCCGGGTGCGGTGGTTCAGCACTTTGGGAGGCCAAGGTGAGAGGACTGCCTGAGCCCACGGGTTCGAGAACAGCCTGGGCAACTTGGTGAGACCTCATCTCTACCATAAATCAAAAAATTAGCCAGGCGTGGTGGCACATGCCAATAATTCTGGCTACTTGGAGGGCTGAAATGGAAGGATCCCCAGAGCCCAGCAGGTCAACACTGGGGTGGCCATGAACGTGCCACTACACTCCAGCCTGGGTGACGGAGTGAGACTCCAACTCAGAAAAAAAAATTAGCTGGGAATGGTGGTACATACCTGTAGTTCCAGCTACTTGGAAGGCTGAGGTGAAGAATCACCTGAGCCCAGCAGGTTGAGGCTGCAGTGGCCATGAGCATGCTACTGCACTCCAGCCTGGGCCACAGAGTGAGATTACAATTCAAATAATAATAATGATAATGATAATAATAATCAGAGGAGGACTAATATATAACTTTTGAAATGTTTATTTAGTGTCAGGTATCGGACTGAGCCTTTGCAAAATTTGCTTTTAATCCTCACAAAAACTTTTTTTTTTTTTTTGAGTTGGAGTCTCACTCTCTCACCTAGACTGGAGTGCAGTGGCCGCTCCCAGCCACTGCAGCCTTGACCTGCTGGGCTCCAGTGATCCTTCCACCTCAGTCTTCCAAGTAGCTGGAACTACAGGTGCACGCTACCATGCCCAGCTAATTTTTGACTTATTGTAGAGATGAGGTCTCGTCAAGTTGCCCAGGTGGGTCTCGAACCCGTGGGCTCAGGTAATCCACTCACCTCAGCCTCCCAAAGTGCTGAGATTACAGGCTGAGCCACCGAGCCTGGCTACAAAAACTCTTAAGGTAGGGCCTATTATTCAAGTCCACTTTGCAGACAGGGTTGCAGACAGGGAAACTGATACTCAGAGATAAGAGGGAACTGTCTCAAAGTCACATAGCCAGGAAATAGCAACACTAGCAAGTGCTTAGGCCAGGATTCAAAACCAGGTCTCCCCATGCGAGTTCCTCTAGCACTCCTAATCATAATATCACATCATTTGGTGTTTGTCTGACTTCCCTCTTCCTTTATTTGGAAAGCTCCCTGATGGCCAAAATTGTCCTAATTATCTCTCTAGTGACTAGTATTAGACCCAGCACATAAGGGTGGGTCAGGAGTCAATAATAACTTAGTGAACTAGCAACCTTGCTATGTATGAGGATCATGCATATTCTTGCCTATTTTATGTGTCATACGAGCCCAGTTTGGGTCTCTCTCCCCTCCGTAAGCTCCTGTACCCCAAGGGCTTGGTAGATGGGGCTAACTTAATGACCTATCCCCTAACTTGTCACGGTTCATCTCTAGTGATGTCCCCTTTCTGGGGTATCACCTGGGTTTCAGCCTCGAGCACACGCAGACGCCGGCTGGCAGAGGAGAGCAGGGTCTCAAGCTCCAGCTGCAGGGTGTCCAGCTCCTCAATGCCAATGCCATCATCCTCGGAGCGGGCCAGCACTGCCGTGTAGCGGGGACAGACCTTCAGGTGGTCCACAGACTTGAAGTCATGGAACTGCAAGGGGCAGTCCTTCAACTCACTCATGGCCCGAGATAGGGGACCCTGTGAAACTGGAGAGAGAGCTGTTGATGAGAGACAAAGTGGCACAGAAAAGTCCAAGGTCCCAATCTCTTCTTCACTTGAAACTTCTGAGACTATCTTCTTGGCAAAACAAACAAACAAAAAGTCCAAGGTCTTCTTACCTCCAGGTACTGAGGTGACAGCCTCAGTACCCTTACTGACAAGACTGATAACACAGTTCCTACTCACAGGGTACCTACTGTGTCTCAAGCAACGTGCAGAGCACTGTATCAGCTTATTTCACCCAACACCATGAACAAGGGCTACCGTGATCCCCCTTTTACAGAAAAAGAAACTGAGACTCCGTAAGAGTGGGTACATGCCTAAGCTTATAAGATGCAATTCGAACTTTGGTAGTTTTGAATCTGTACCCTCAACCACGTGATATATGACTAAGCCCAATCTTTCCAATGCTCTTCCTTTCTGTTCTACTCCTCTTGGGTTCTGCTAAATCTTTGAGATCCAAGCACCCGATTCTTCTTTTTTTTGAGTTGGAGTCTCACTCTGCCGCCCAGACTGGAGTGCAGTGGCCGCTCCCGGCCACCGCAGCCTCGACCTGCTGGGCTCCGGCAATCCTTCCGCCTCAGCCTTCCAAGTAGCTGGATCTACAGGCGCACGCTACCACGCCCAGCTAATTTTTTATTTATTGTAGAGATGAGGTTTCGCCAAGTTGCCCAGGCAGGTCTCGAACCCCTGTGCTCAGGCAATCCACTCACCTCAGCCTCCCAAAGGCGCGGGATTACAGGCTGAGCCACCGAGCCCGGCTCCACCCGATTCTTACAATGTTCTTTGTGCCTCCCGGCCTTTCCTTGTCTCATCCCACTCTACCTTTCCACTTTGTCTAGTCATTAACGGTGGTTTAGAACGTGGAATGGTAGGCCAGACAGACCTAGGATCAAATCCAGGCTTTACCATCCTCTACTTATGTGCTCCTGAACACGTTATTTAACCTGAGTCTCGGTTTTTTTCATCTGTAAAATGGGAACAAAAGAAGTCTCAGTCTGTTTCCCCATAAGAAGTCTGAATCTGTAAAATGGGGATAACAACAGTACCTACCTCCCTGGGATGTTCTGAGGATTAAGAGATGATGCCCGTCAAGAGCCCAGTTCAGTGCCTGGCACAGAAGAAGTGGGCCTGCTTAACGGCTGGCCCCACCCGTGGGTCGCCCCAATGTCCCGCCTTCAAGGTCCCCGTCCCTCTAGGGACCCCTGACGCGGCCCCCGCCCCCTCTACCTCCTCACTGCGGCCTCTTACGGCCCCCGGGCCGCGGGAGGGGGCGGGGAGTTCCGGTCGGTGGGAGCAACCGCCCCGGAACTGGCTAGGGGCGGGCTCCCCGCAGTTGTCGCGGGGGCGGGGATACGGCTGGGAGAGCCCACTGTGGTTTGCCAGGGAGGGCCGCTGGTCGTGAGCGAGGCCGCTGGAGGTGGGATGGGGGTGGTATGCCTCGGGCGAACGCTTGGAAACAGCCCAGGGCTGGGGGCGGGGCCCAGCGGCCGAGATCTCTGCGTTGCTGTCAGCCCCGCCGAGCCCCAGGGAGAAAGGATGGGGGCACAGAACCGGAAGAAACGAAGGGCTCCTCCGCTTCGGCTTGTCCTAATTTGGTGCCCAACCCGAGGTCGGGCGGTACCATTGCATGACCGGGGGCAGGCTATGGCAAAGGCAACAATAAACCGGAAAGAACAAGCGAGATCTTCACAGACACCTGGAGAAACTTGAGTGGAGATTCTATTGCAAGAGTTTAAGAATTCCAAGACACTCCTAGCGGGAAGACTTACGGAGGATCCTAGTGTTCCTAGGCTCCCCCTCCTTCGTTCAGGACAACAGATGGTACTGTCCGGAAGTTCGGGCGGAGACTGCGGCTGCGCTTCTCGCGAAAGAGCAGGCATCGCGGGGCTGGCCACTTCCGCACTTCCGCTTTCCGGCCCAGCCAGCGCCCGCGATGGTGAGAGAGCCGGGCCCCGGGCCAGGGACCCCCGCTGTTCTGCCTCTGGGCTGTGGGTCTGGGGCAGATGCGGCTTTGCCGCGGACACCCGGGGCCGAGGGATGCCGGGTGGTGTGGGGACAGGTGCGGGTGGGAGAAAGAGGGCGGGGCGGAGTGCTGAAGTTAGGAATGGGCGAGTGGGGGTACTCGCTGGTAAGCTAAGCTTGCGGCTACTTGGTCGGACTTTCGAGACACGTAGAGATTATTCCTGGGGCACGCAGGGAACCGGAAGTGGAGCCTTCTAGGCTAGTTGGAGCGCCTCCAAGGCACCTAGTAGGCCTCATAGCCCGTCGTAGGGCCGCTGAGCATGGAGTAGGGTCTCTCTCTTCAGAGTAGAGCTGCACTACATACACCCTCTTGTCCTCTTCACCCCTCTTGACCCTACAGTTTCAGGGCAGGCGTCCACACTTCCTTATCCCACTCAGTACCTTCAGCCTTGCTTCTACCCCACTGAAGGATCGCTTTTGTGTTGCCTCTACTCAGACCCCTTGCTAGTCAGAACTAAACTGTGTCAACCTTGCTGCACGTACCCCGTGGTACTGCTGATCCCTGCCTTTCTGGAAGTCCTCCCTTTGGTATATGTGGACGTCCCTGGGAGTTGTGACTTTGGGTCACCACCTCCCGCCCTTCACACTTCCTGGTGATACATGTCTAGCCTCCTGGTTTGATGACCTGCGTTCTGGTGATTCCTAATCTGTCTTCCCAGCTCTTTCAAGGTTTGCCTGAAAGAGGTTTGCTTCAAGGTTTGCTTGAAGACACCTTGCAATTAGACCTCTAGTTCAAAACTCCTGTACTTGTTCTTTCTCCTGTGTTCCCTATCCTGTTAAACTTTGTGACTTCACGCCTCAGCTAGAAATCTGAGACATATATATATATTTTTTTTTCTGATTGAAAACTTGCCTCTTGATTTAAAAAAAAGTTTAAAGCCGGGTACGTTGGCTCACACCTGTGATCCCTGCACTTTGGGAGGTAGAGGTGAGAGGATTACCTGAGTCCAGGGGTTCAAGACCACCCTGGGCAACTTAGACCTCGTTTCTACGATAAAGGAAAAAAAAAAGATTAGCCAGGCATGGTGGTGCGTGCCTGTGGTTCCAGCTACTTGGAAGGCTGAGACAGAAGAATCACCTAAGCTCAGCAGGTCGAGGTTGTGGTGACTTTGAACGTGCCACTGCACTCCATTCTGGGCAACAGAATGAGACTCCTGTTCAAAAAATAAAAATAAAAGCTGAGTGCTGTGACTCACACTAATCCCAGCAGTTTGAGAGGCTGAAGCAAGAGTATCACTTGAGCTCAGGAGTTCGAGACCAGCCTGGGCAATATAGTGAGACCTTGTCTCTCCAAAAAAAATAAAATAAAATCAGCTGGATGTGGTGGGATGCACCTGTAGTCCCAGTTAGTTGGGAGGCTGAGGTGGAAGGATCTGCTGAACCCAAGAGGTCAAGGCTGCATTTATTGTGCCACTGCACTCCAGGCTAGGTGATAAAGTGAGAGACCCTGACTCAAAAAAAAAATTCAAGTTTACTCAGGTATTACATGAAACTATGTTTATCTTATTTATGAAAGAGCAGGTGTCACGGAGTTGGCTACCTAAAATTCACCATTTTTAGGTAACTGAGTGTTGACAAAAGCAGACTGGGTATAGTGGCATGCTGGGGAGGCTGAGGTAGGAGGATCACTTGAGCCCAGGAGTTTGAGATTGTAATGCACTGTGATCATGCCTGTGAATAGCCATTGTACATCAGCCTGGGCAACATAGCGAGGCCTCATCTCTTAAAAAAAAAAGTCATGTAACTACTGCGATCAACATACAGAACATTTCCATCACCCCAAAAAGGTCCCTTAAGTCCCTTTTGTAATCAGTCTCCTCTCCTTCCCATCCCAAACAACCACTAATTTTTTTCCTTACATTTTGCCTTCTGATTGTCATATAAATGGAATTCTTCAGTATGTGTAGGCTTTTAAGAGTGGCTTCTTATCATGATACATTTGAGAGTCATTCATGTTGTATGTATTGATAGTTATTCCTTTTTGTTGCTGAGTAACATTTCTTTTCTTTTTTTTTGAGTCAAAGTCTTCTGTTGCCTGGACTAGAGTACAATGGCATGCTCACAGCCACCACAGCCTCAACCTGCTGGGTTCAGGTGATCCTTCTGCCTCAGCCTCCTGAGTAGCTGGGATTACAGGCATGTGCCACCACGCCTGGCTGATTTTTTTTTTTTTTTACTGAAACAAGGTCTTGCCAAGTTGCCCAGGCTGGTCTCAAACCCCTGGGCTCAGGCAGTCCTCTCGCCTCCTACTCCCAAAGCGCTGGGATTGCAAGTATGAACCACCATACCTGGCTTGTTGCTGTATATTATTTCATTGTATGGATGGACCACAGTTTGTTGGAGTTGTTTTTTGATTCCATTGTTCTCTACATCTCACGTCAGTCCAATCCCTGTGATACTCTTTGCTTGTCTTTCTCTGCTGTATGTCTCACTTCCCTCTTCAAGCCGTTCACCACAGAGCCACCATGCAGCTGCAGTCGTGTAACTTCCTCCTCAGAAAACCCCAATACTTCTTACCACCTTAAAAGCTAAACTCAGCCTGGCATTCAGTCAGGATTCCCCATGATCTTACCCCAGCCTACCACTGCAGCCTTATTTACTGACTTTTTAACATGCTTCCCATATAAGAAACATTGTAATAATTAATAACATACTTATTACTACTTCCAGAAACCCCTGATGCCCTTTTGTGTTAGTCTAACCTTGTTTAAGTTACTTATTCATTCATTTATCCTACAGAAAAAGAGTAACATACTATATATGTTAGGTATTGAGCTAGGTGCAGACTATAAAGCTGTGAATAAAATGGACATGGTCTATAGACCATGAAGCTTATAGTCTAGTGAAGGAGAAATCACTTTACAAAAGACATGAAGGATGTTTTATTATAATGAATGCTGTATAGAGGGAAGTCGAGAGAGGTCTCTGAGGAAGGAACAGTCCTTCCCTAATAAACTGAGAGCTGAAGAATGACTTAGGCCACTAGAGAGAGGAAAAGGATGTGATTAGATGGTTCAGTATGTCTAAAACCTGAGGCTAGAAAAAACTTGGCTAATTAAAGGACTGACCAGTGTAGCAGGAGGCTGATCCCTCTACTGAGAATGTTCTTATTCTACCTTTTCTCAAAAAATCCTCCCAATCCTATTTCCATCTTCAAATCAAAACCAGTTTCTTCTTTAATAGATTACTTGTAAGTCTAAATACTTCACATTTTATCCTTTGTGTCATAGTTGTTTTCTCTATGTCACCCACCCAGCTGAGGTGTTTGAGGGTAGAGATGGTTTTAATTGTCTTTGAATTCCCAGCTAGCTCAGTGTCGGGCAAATAGTAGACCATACATTTGTTGGCTTCATAGACAGATTAGGACGATCATTCATTCACCTGTATCCTGTAGACCAGTTTCTCACCCTCAGCACTATTGATATTTGGGACTGGATCATTCTTTGTTGTACATTGTAGGATGTTTAGTGGATATCTATCCACTCAATGCCAGTAGCACCTCCCCCTGCCCCCAGTCATGACAATAAAAAATGTGTCAACATTCCTCTGGTCTGACCTCGGGTTAAAAAAGGAAAGAAAAAAATGTCTCAACATTGCCAAATGTCCCCTGCCAGGCAAAATCATCCCCTGTTGAGAACCACTGCTCTGGGACTTAGCCTGAAGAATATCTTGAAGGCCTAGTCTGTTCTGTTCACTGAGGTGTCTGAGAACTCAGCACCCTCAGTATTCTGGCTTTGTGAGAGCTGGAATAGAGGGCTGGTAGGTTTGGTGAGGCAGATTTTGATCCTCTCCGCCCCTTGGGCTTTTTCCTACAGACTGCCACTCTCCGCCCCTACCTGAGTGCCGTGCGGGCCACACTGCAGGCTGCCCTCTGCCTGGAGAACTTCTCCTCCCAGGTTGTGGAACGACACAACAAGCCAGAAGTGGAAGTCAGGTAGGGCAGGAAAAGGTCAGGGTGGGGACGAGGGGCCAGCATACAAGTATGGCTGCTTTCTAGAGGGTGCCTTGAACTTAACATCCTGGAGTTGTCAGGGCAGCTACAGTAGTTGACATTTTGTGTTGCTGCTAGATGAACAGTGGTTCCTGATTTGGAGTTAAGAAAATAGGGTCAGTGGGTTGGCAGGACAAAACCCAGGAGAGAAGCCAAGATTGCTTGACACAAAGTATGACTTCTCAGAATGGAGCTGTTTAGGAAGTATCTCTTGTGACATTATCGAACCCACAGTTTAAAGAAAGGTTAGAGAATTTAGTTATCTGAGATGTCATCTCCATACTTTTCACATTTAAGGATCAAAGTTTTTTCTCCTACCAGCCTAAACCCTCTTACCCGTTACTCCAAATAGTTAATATTTTGAATGATTTTCTCTTATCTAGTTTCCATTTCACAAATATTCTTTTTCTCCTTTCAAATTCAATCTGGGAGATACATAACAGGTGAACTGTGTTACCACATTAAGTGATGTGATTTGAATTTTTTTTTTTTTTTTTTTTTTTTTTTTTTTTTGAGTTGGAGTCTCACTCTGTCGCCCAAACTGGAGTGCAGTGGCCGCTCCCGGCCACCGCAGCCTCGACCTGCTGGGCTCCGGCGATCCTTCCGCCTCAGCCTTCCAGGTAGCTGGAATTACAGGCGTGCGCGACCACGCCCAGCTGATTTTTTGATTTATTATGGAGATGAGGTCTCGCTGCCCAGGCGGGTCTCGAACCCGCGGGCTCAGGCAATCCACTCACCTCAGCCTCCCAAAGGCGCGGGATTACAGGCTGAGCCACCGAGCCCGGCTGATTTGAATTTTTAAAAGTAACCGATGTTAGAATGTGTCCTATTGGCAACCCTTTCGGGTCCCCTCCCAGGTACTTTTCTATCCTCTAATAAATTCTTACTTACTCACCAAAAAAAGGTGTCCTATTATGCTACTTAACATATATGATTTCCAGTAGGCATTTGAAAATGATAACTCACAGACAACACTACCATTGTTAACTATCATTACAGATATCTAGGGATTCAGAGGCATCAGTGTGGGATCTGAGCTAAAGGGTCTCGGTGGTGAATAAGTGAATCATTTCTGGATAGATCATTAAAGGACACCAAACTTTTTCAATTTTAGCCTGTCCTTATTCTCTTTCCCTACATCGTATATGGGTTTGCCTATACAGGTTGAGTATCCCTTAACCAAAATGCTGAGGACCAGACGTGTTTTGGATTTTGGAACTTTTGCAGATACTTAACCAGTTGAGCATTCCTAATTTGACATGTAAAAAGTTTCAGATTTTAGAGCATTTTGGATTTCAGATTTTCAGATTAGGTATGTTCAACCTGTAGTTTTTAAAATCAGCTGTCTGCTGGGCATGATGGCACGTTCCTATAGGCCTGCCTACTTAGGAGGCTGAGCAGGAGGATCGCTTGAGCCCAGGAGTTCAAGGCTACAGTGAGATATGGTGGTTCCACTGCACTCCAGCCTAGGTGACTGAGTGAAACCTTGTCTCTGGGGGAGAAAAGAGCTTCTGGCTCAATAAAGTCAGCTGTCTCTTGTGAAGCTCCTATTATGTGCCTGGCACGCTTTTAGACACTTGATCCTTTTGATCTCTCTCAATCATCACCAGTGAAATAGCAGTGAGTCATTTTATAGATGAGGAAATTGAGATTCCAGCAGGATAACTTTCCCAACGAAGGGAGCAGAGGAGTCTGGATTTCAAAACCTTTTCGCCCTAACTCCAGAACCTATGCTCTTTCTGCTAAAGAAAATACTCACTGGCCCCTATCTTGGAGCACCCCTGCTTGTGAGTCTTCCTTTCCTCAGACTCTGTGGTCTCAGATAGTGATTCCAGGACCTGCTGTGGGGGCACCCAGACTGTCCCTCTTTAATACAGAGGCGTCTGTGACATTGTGTTTTCAGGAGTAGCAAAGAACTCCTGTTACAACCTGTGACCATCAGCAGGAATGAAAAGGAAAAGGTTCTGATTGAGGGCTCCATCAACTCCGTCCGGGTCAGCATCGCTGTGAAACAGGTAAGTTCACCAGAAGGAGGCCCACAGTTGGGCACTCTCTTCTAAGTCAGGGGTCCATATCCAAGAGATCAGTGTACCAGATTCAGAGTACAGGAATCCTGTGTTCTGCTTCCTTGAGTGTACGTACTCAGGAGTTGATTTGGTAAACTCAGAAGGTCAATAGAATAAAAAGAGGGACCAGCCCCATGTCAAAGGCCTTGCTCTGGATTAGAAGGCAAGAAATGTAGCAGCCAGGGCCATGGGGCCAGTATGGTGTGAGGTCATAGAACCATTGATAAGGAATGAGGAACTAAACAATGTTCAGAAAAATAAGCAGTGCCAGTACCAATTTGGTAGCCATAGACTCAGAAAATGAGATTTAGTGTAAAAACTAAGTGCCATCTCTTGTTTGTTTCCTCGGGCAGAGTTTTTCAAATGCCTATCATACCCACCACCCCCATAATTGTTGTCATATTTATATACCACTTGGGCGTTATTTACATAGTAGATTTCTTTAAATTGACTTATTTCTTTGTGCTTAAATTTGTTTGAAAAGAAACTTTATGCCATAAATGGAAAAACAGTGTGACTTGATACAAGAGTACAACTCTAAAAATAAATGTGATAAAAACTAAACAGTGCTATTAAATTCAGACTACATACTGCTGCCTATAGAAAGTTCTAACCCTGGAGCCTGCTTTCTTTGTTAAAATGGAAGATTAACAAGTTTCAGGAGGTGTTAAGGGCTTGCTAGCACTTAGCTGCAAAATTCTTACTTTAGAAATATGAAAGAGAACCGGGAGCCTTGGCTCACACCTGTAATCCCAGCACTTTGGGAGGCAGAGGCAAGAGGATTGCCTGAGCCCAGGGGTTCAAGACCAGCCAGGGCAACTTGGTAAGACTTTGTCTCTGTAATAAATCAAAAAATTAGCTGGGCATGGTGGCACGCTCCTGTAGTTCCAGCTACTTGGCAGGCTGAGGTGGAAGGATTACCTGAGCCCAGCAGGTCAAGGCTGAGGTGGAAGGATTACCTGAGCCTAGCAGGTCAAGCCCAGCATGCTACTGCACTCCAGCCTGGGCGACAGAGTGAGATTCCAGCTCAAAAAAAGAGAGTTCAGAAGAGAGACACTTTGGGGATTGTTTGATGTTCAGTGTTATTAAAGCATAGACCACCTCAGGTTATCTCTGCTTTGGGAAGTGCAACATTAGTGAAATGAGAAAGGGAAAGGCAGCTTTGAGTGAACCCTGAAAGAGCTGATAAAAGACTCTGTTGGCCGAACTCGGTGGGTCAGCCTGTAATCCCACCACTTTGGGGGGCCGAGGCGAGTGAGCCCACAGGTTCAAGACCCGCCCGAGCACCTTGGCAAGACCTCATCTCTACAATAAATAAAAATTAGCCGGGCGTGGTAGCACGCACCTGTAGTTCCGGCTACTTGGAAGACCGAGGTGGAAGGACCGCCAGAGTCCATCAGGTCAAGGCTGCAGTGGCCGGGAGCAGTCACTGCACTCCAGTCTGGGCGACAGAGTGAGACTCCAACTCAAAAAAAAAAAAGACTCTGGTTTGTCCAAATCTCTCTGGAGTAAGTGAGGGGGAAGCCAACAATGATGCCTCATTAAGTTAGAGATGCCCTGCCGGTCTCGGTGGCTCATGCCTCTAATCCCAGCACTTTGGGAGGCTGAGGCAAGAGGACTGCTTGAACCAACAGGTTCAAGACCAGCCTGGGCAACTTGGAGAGAACTTGTCTCTGTAATAAATTAAAAAATTAGCTGAGCATGATAGCACATGCCTGTAGTTCCAGCTACTTGGACGGCTGAGGAGGAAGGATCACCTGAGCCCAGCAGGTTGAAGCTGCGGTGGCCACTGCACTCCAGCCTGGGCAACAGAGTGAGACTCCGATTTAAAAAAAAAAAAAAAAATCCCTAATGTAGACCCTTCTCTCATTTGACAGCCATATCCCCCACAACTCAAAGCTTAGGCTGTGATGGCCCACTATACCAAACTTCACTGCCTCCAGCATGCCTTGGGGAAGTTGGAGTCAGAAGACCAGGCTACAGTGTATTTTTGGTCTAGAGTGTCAGTGTTACAGAAACATGTATATCCTTTGCTCTCACTAGGCTGATGAGATTGAGAAGATTTTATGTCACAAGTTCATGCGCTTCATGATGATGCGAGCAGAGAACTTTTTTATCCTTCGAAGGAAACCTGTGGAGGTGAGACCCTCTTATCCATGTGTTCGTAATACACAGGATCTTGTCACTGAGTGGCCTGGGATTGTTTCTAGGACTGGGATTGCTGCTTCTCCAGCTATAGAGCACTCATTGCCTAATTGAGAGTTGGCTCTCAGTTGGAGTGGGAGCAAAGGGGATCAGAAGCTTAGTTGGATCTACCTCAACCCTAAAAAAATGAGACATATTGCTCTTCTTCCCAGCGCCTACAGTCTAGCAGCAGAAAGAGCACAGTGGGCCAGGTGCAGTGGCTCATGCCTGTAATCTTAGCACTTTGGGAGGTCAAGGCAGGAGGATTGCTTGAGGCTAGGAGTCTGAGACAAGCCTGGGCAACATAGTGAGACTTTGTTTCTACAAAAAAATTTTAAAAATTAGCCAGGCATGGTGGTGTGCATCTGTAGTCATGGCTACTCTGAAAACTTAAATGGGAGGGTCCTTGAATCCAGAAGTATGAGGCTACAGTGAGCTCTGATCGTGCCACTGAACAGAGTGAGACCCCGACTCAAAATAAAAAAGAAAGGAAAAAGAAAGAGCACAGTGAATTAGAAATCTTTTGTAAGCTTTACCACCAAGTGAATCATAGTCTCTCAAAGGCACAGTTACCATTGAGTCAATTGTTGCCTGACTTCGTGCTTGAATCCTCTCCACACACTCCCTGCCAGGTCACCTTAAAGTATCCCCAGTAGCGGAGCAGCTACTACATGGAGCAGCATGTGCCATCATTAGACACATCAGATGTGTTGGCCACGTTCTTCCTCATCCTGAGCCAAATTTTCTCTCTTGGTCCTAGATCTAACCTCTGGGGCCACCCAGAGTAAAGAAAATTGCTCTTCACACAACCCTCCAATAGTAAAAGACCTCAATCCCACCCTTCTCTTATGTCATCTCTTCTCTGGACTCAATGTTCCCTGTTGCTGGATTCGATTCTTCTATAACAAGATTTCAAATCATTTCACTCCCTTGACTCATTCTGAATGCAAAACCGCTTGTGCCACAGATAGTCTTCAGAGATGTATGGTATACACAAAACTCAACTGGGTTTAGTTGCTTGAATCCTACCTAGACACCCCTTCCCATCCCCTCTTCCTCCAGCAGGTGGTCTGCTGACAAGAAGGATGTATAGCTTGGGAGAAGACCACACCCAGCTGGAAGCATGTGGATTAGTGAAGCAGAGGATATGCCAGCTACATGCTCCTGGGTACTAATTCTCTCCTGTTTCTTCTCTTCCTCCTCCCTATGGTCTTCTTTCCCTAGGGGTATGACATCAGTTTCCTGATCACAAACTTCCACACAGAGCAGATGTACAAACACAAATTGGTGGACTTTGTGATCCACTTCATGGAGGAGATTGATAAGGAGATCAGTGAGATGAAGCTGTCGGTCAATGCCCGTGCTCGCATTGTGGCTGAGGAGTTCCTCAAGAATGTGAGTAGGGGTCTTCCTGGTTTCCTTCCAAAGGTGAAAGGAGCCATGGATCATGTTGAGAACTTAGCACCTGGTGGTAAAGGAGTGCCAACAGTGTATTTATATTTCCTGAGGCCCCTACAACTCTGAGAGCTGCAAGGCAGTTTCCATATATGGGTACCTGGGATGCCCCTTAGTCTCTCATAGGAACTTAGACACTCATTTTTCATCTCAAAATGTCCACAGAGTTCTTACCTATATCTAGTTCAAGCCCCAAGTGAGGCAAGTGAAGTCCACATGTAAGTTTTCTTGGAATATAGAACAGTTAATCATGGCATAATTCCACTTCTCAAACAGAATTCATTATTTTCTTTCAGCTTTAAGTCATGATTTCCTAAGCCTGTTTCCATCACTTCGATGTCTTACGTCCTCCAGATCCCTCTTAAACTGATTGTGCCTTTTTAACAGAAAAGACTGCAGCCTGCTGAAGAGGAGGAATTGTTTACATTGATGAACTGATGACATAGTTGTTCTTGTTCAGATATTCAGGACATGCTTCCTTTTATTTCCCTTTTTCCAAACAGTCTTTGGTTTGTTGACATGTTCTACCCAGAGTTGACTATGATTCCTAGATGGTAGATTCATTCTACCAATGAATACAGATGTAGCCCAGAAGGAGCTCAGATTCCTAAAAATGGAAATTACACCCGCTTCCCCTGGGATTTAATTATACTGAGGATGGCCAGTGTACAAAATAGCTGTGCTATGTGCTCAGGCAGCATGATTGTTCAGCTTACTCAGGCTGTGGAGGCAGACCACCTGGTCATGAATCCAGACTCCAGTCTCTACTCTGGCATGTCACTGAATCTTTCAGCTAAGCCTCAGTTTTTCAGCTGTGAAATGAGAAATTATTAGTTATTTACCTTTCTGGCTGGGTGCAGTGGCTCACTCCTGTAATCCCAGCAATTTGGGAGGCAAGGTGGGAGTTCGAGCCTTGCCTGGACAACATAGCAAAACCTTGTCTCTACAAAATATATTTAAAAATTTGAAAACATCAAGCCTGGGCGCGGTGGCTTACGCCTATAATCCCAGCACTTTGGGAGGCCGAGGTGAGAGGATTGCTTGAGCCTACGGGTTCGAGACCAACCTAGCCAACTTGGCGAGACCGCATCTCTGCAATAAGTCAGAAAATTAACCAGATGTGGCTAGCATGCCTGTAGTTCTAACTCCTTGGAAGGTTGAGGCGGAAGGATCACCTGAGTCCAGCATGTGTAGGCTGCAGTGGCCGTGAGTATGCCAGTGCACTCCAGCCTGAGCAATAGGGAGAGACTTCAACTCAAAAAAAAAATTTTTTTAATTTACTTACCTTTCAGAGTGATAGAGCATTAAATGAGATCATGTGTGTAAAACATAGCACCTGTTGATAGCATTACACAGCTATAAAAGCATGTTCACATGTCCCATTTAATATTCAAAACAATCTTTTAGTCAGGTATCACCATTTTACAGATGAGTAAACTGGGACTTTAGAAGCAAACTCACTTGTTGCAGGTGTCTCAGCCAATAAGTGGAGGGACCAGAACATGGAGCTTGATTTTCTAAACTAGTACGACAGCATCTGGCAGGGGTCACAAACTGAGGTGCATGCCGAGGTCAGGTGGGTAGTGCCCATGAGTGGAGTGGACTGAAGAGGATTGCCGCCACACAGCTCCAGCCCGTTGTGGCTTCATTGTTCAGCTTTACAAAACAATCCCCAGATCTCCACTTGTATGTGGCATCCGCCATGTTTTCAAGCTGGGCTACTAACTCACATTCTTTTAAGCACAGTGTGGCCCGTTGGTTCACCACCTTTGGTCTATAGAATGTCCAGGACTGTTCTAGGCAACATTGGGTACACTTGAGGGCAGAAAACACTTCAGGGACCTCTCTGGGTTGGCAGATTATCCAGAGCTTGGTGAAAAGTACCAGATCCTGGGTCCATCTCCTTTTGGCCCTCTGAGTCCCCAAGCGTCTTGCATGTGAGCCCCATGTTGAAAGAAAGCAACCTCAGTTCACCAAGAAGACACTGATAGGGCTTTATAGCAGCCTCTATGATGCCGTTCAGGGGAGCTGGGACAAAGCCCTCATCACTGTTAATAGTTCTGTCTTATCTAGTGCTAGGTTTACAGCCAGTGTCCATAGATCACCTCTGAATGCTGGCTGAATTAGAGTGTGATCATAGGGTGTCCTGGGACCCAACTCTGCCCCTCATATCTGAGCACAGTGGCAGCTCTCAGATTAGTCCACCTCCCCAGAGGAGGCCCACTGGGATACAATAATAACCACCATGCACTGCCTCTTGGTTCTCTTGACAGTTTTAAACCACCTGGCTGGATCTCGTGGCCTTCCCCCTCAGACTCCCCCGTGTCTCTACGAAGGCGTCCTGGAGTCACTCCCCAGAGCAGCAGCGGCGGCAGTGGGGAGCTGGGTCAGGGTGGGCATCAGATGCGGGAGGTGGGTGGTATGCTTGCTAGCTGGGCAAGAAAGCAGCAGTGGACCTGCCCCAAGGCCACATGTGCCTGGTCAGGCTGGCTTCTGATGTTTAGTCCCCTGGGCCGGGACAGATTTTTTTTTTAATGTCTTGAAACTTAAACTCTGTGCTTGTAGGAGACTGTAACCTTTTTGTCTTTTTTTAAAAAAAACAAACAACCTCCACCTCCAGTGGCTGTGACTGGTCCCAGTGATTGTACCTTATTGGTCGCTGTGGGTCTGGGCGGGCCTGGAGCCAGAAGGCGACTACTTTTCCTCTCCCATGCCATCCCAGGTGGAGAGGGAGGGAGGTTTCAGACTCCAGTTCCTCTCCCTTGCCCTTTTATTCCCAAGCCTTCTTGGGGCCAGCATAAGTGGTGAAAATACTCTGCCAGTTCCTGAGCTCTGCCTGAAGATGGCCACCTAGCACTGGCTGGGGACAAGGGCTGAGTCAGTGACCACCTATCATGCTTAGGAACTGGGGCCCAAAAGCCAGGCAGCCTCTGGCTGCAAGGGCCATTTGGTGTCCACTCTGCAGAGAGGGGCCACTGTTTCGCCTTGTCTATCAGTGCAGTGCCTGCGCTAGAGGTGGAGAGGTGAGTCCTCCTCCAGAGCGTCCCGGCCAGGTTCTCCTCCTGCCTGCTCTGGCTCCTCTGCTCCCATGCTCGCTGTCCCTTTTCTGATTCTGGTGGGTCCTCCCTCCCTTGATTAAAGTCTCTTCTTGCCCCTTTGGGGCTGCATGAGGTCTGTGCTCTGTGTGTATATGTGAAAGGAGGGGAAGTGGGGCTTTTTCCTCCCGGGACCATATGGCTGTTGCTTGGGCCTGGAGTGCCCTACTAGGTGCATTCTCGTGATTGGTCCTACCATTATCCCTACTGAGGGCCTTAACTCAGAGACCTTCATTGCAGTCCAAGCACGATCCATTTCTGAAACTGATCTCTCTGCCTATACAGAGCTTTGGTGTTTTTCACGTAATGATCTCATTTGGGCTAAAAAGTAACCTCAGTGAAACAATGATCCCATTTTGTGCATAAGAATACTGAAGTTCCAAACGTGAGATATAATATCTTGCCCCAAATCTCAGAGAATGAGCAAGAGGGTAGACATCTGCCTGTGTTAAAACAGTAATCACTATCCACAAGTGGCTATTTAGTTTAAAGTATTATTACAGTTAATTACAGGGGTACCAAAAAGATGTATACACATTTTAAGTATGACGTTCGCAAAAGATAGCATTAATCAAATGAATGCTAGTGTCACCATGCAACAGGCAGAACGGTCAAAATGGTGGAAGCACTGTTTGATGGACGTCATACTACACATTGCTACCATAATTTAATTCAACTTTGAAAAGTAATACATAGATAACATCTCTTTAAATGTTTATATGTGGCCGGGTGCGGTGGCTCAAGCCTGTAATTCCACACTTTGGGAGCCCGAGGTGAGAGGATTGCCTACACTCGGGTTCGAGACCAGCCTGGGCAACTTGATGAGACCTCATCTCTACAGTAAATCAGAAAAGCCAGGTGGTATGGTAGCATGTGCCTCTAGTTCTAGCTTCTTGGAAGGCTGAGGTGGAAGGATTGCCTGAGCCCAGGAGGTTGAGGCTTTGGTGACTGTGAGCATGCCACTGCACTCCAGCCTGGGCGACAGAGTGAGACTCCAACTCAAATAAATGTGTATATGTTTTTTTGATACCCCCTGTACACTTTAAAATCCATTTCCTTAGTCCCACTAGCAGTATTTCCAGTGCTCAACAGCTACTGGTCACTGCCATCGCTGACAGCACATAACATTTCCATTATTGCAGAAAGTCCTATTGGATAGTACTGGGGCTTTTTACATTTTTATTTATTTATATTTATTTTTTTGCGTTGCAGTCTCACTCTGTCACCCAGACTGGAATGCAGTGGCACAATCACAGCTCACCACAGCATTGTTCTGGGCTCAAGTGATCCTCATTTCTTGGCCTTTTGAGTAACTAGGGGCTACAGGCACATACCACCAAGCCTGGCTAAATTTTTTGATTTTTGATTTTTTGATTTTTTTTTTTTGGTAGAGATGAGGTCTCACTATGTTGCCCAGGCTGGTCTTGAGCTTCTGGGCTCAAATAATCATCCTGCCTCGGCCTCCCAAAGTGCTGGAATTATAGGTATGAGCTACTGCACCTGGCCTAGTTTTATTTTAAGACAGGGTCTTGGTCTGTCACTAAATTTCTTTTTATAGAGGTGGGGGTCTCACTGTGTTGCCTAGGCTGGTCTCAAACTCTTGGCCTCAAGTCATTCTGCCTCAGCCTCCCAAAGTGCTGGGATTACAGACATGAGCACCATAACCCTGTGTGTGAAACCTTAATGGCATGAAGTAAAAAATTTCTGTTTGAGTCCTGATGTGGCATAGTCCCTGCCACCTGTCACACAGGCACTAAAAGAAAATAGTTTATTCCACCATCCCAGTATCTGGTCTCTGGACTTGGGTTTTTTTTTTTTTTTTTTTTTGAGTTGGAGTCTCACTCTGTCACCCAGGCTGGAGTGCAGTGGTATGCTGACAACCACTGCAGCCTCGACCTGCTGGGCTCAGGCAATCCTTCCGCCTTGGCCTTCCAAGTAGCCAGGACTACAGGTATGCACTACCACACCTGGTTACTTTTTTTTTTTTTTTAATTTATTGAAGAGACGAGGTCTTGTCAAGTTGCCCAGGCTGGTCTCAAACCCACAGGCTCAGGCAATCCTCTCGCCTCAGTCTCCCAAAATGCTGGGATTATAGGCTTGAGCCACCGTGCCTGGCCTACTTTTTTTTTTTTTTTAAGATGGGATCTCTCTATTGCCCAGCCTGGGGCGTAGCAGTGCAATCATGGCTCACTGCATCCTTGAACTCCTGGACTCAAATGATCCTTCTGCCTCAGCCTCCCAAGTAACTGTGCCACCATACCTGGTTAATTTTTAAAATTTTTTTAGAAATAGGGTTTCACTATGTTGCCCAGGCTTATCTCAAACTCCTGGACTCAAGCAGTCCTCCCACTCAGTGTCCCAAAGTGCTGGAATTATGTTGTGAATTATTGCACCCAACCTTGGGCTCTTTGATAATTTCCAGCATGCTAGGCAGTGGGGATGACATTTTCCCTGCTTTGAAGAGACTTAGGGGTCCAGTAAAAGACCTAGATACGTAAAATGGGGGCACTGAAATATTTATGTTTCATATTTAATATTAGAAGTCTAGAGGCCTGGGGGGTATAGTTCTGGGGGGTGCCAGGAAAAACTTCAAGAGGGTGTTTGAGCTGAGCTTTCAAAAGTGATTCCTCTGGATGGCCAAAAGGGTCTCTTGAAAGGGAGAACAAGGTAATAGAGGGAGGTGGGGTGAGGGCAGCTTGAAGAGCTGTCATCCCCTTTATGACATTACCTCTGTGACCTCTCCCTTCTGCCTTACTGAATTAGGTGTACCCTCCTCTAGGGCATATGGCTATATTCTAGCTTTGCAGGTGGATTCTAGCCTTGCCAGGTGTTCACGGTAAAACGGGATATCGCTAGGATATGGCAACTGGTCATTCAACAACCTTCACAGGACAGCATTGCCTGGGTGAGCCAGCTACAACCGTCATTTGTCACGAACCTGTCTCTCGGGATCCAAAGTCCCTAAAATCAGATTTGCAGACTGAAGAAGAATAGACTGGGTGTGGCCAGTTAACCAGTCCTTTTCTGGGGGTGTGCTTTTTGGGAAGTCCAGGTAAATGGGGGTTGGGAGCAGCTGGACAGGTAGGTGGGGGACCTACCTTCCCTATAAGGAGCAGATCTACCTGGTGACTAACACAGCTTGGTTCTCGGACAAGGGTACTCTTTCCTGATCTCTGCCTGAATGGCACTGCTAGAGTTTGCCTCTCAAACTGCCCCCGTTTGGTAGTTTCATGACAAAAGACAACCCTTCTGAATGATAATGTGGAGTTAGGTTTAAGAGAGAGGCTTTGGAGTCAGACCAATGCTCTGCTGTGTGATTGGAAGCAAAGCATTTAACAAAGCCTTATTTATCTCCCCTGTGACTTTTGAGGATAATACCTTGCCAGTACTTCTGAAGGCTTACAGTCTTGGCCTGGGGAATGAATGTAACTTCTGATCTATTATGTTTCTTTTGCAATTGACTCATGATGATATTTTTCTGTTTACAAGTTATTGGGGAGGGGTGTGCTCTGCACTTTATCATTGTTGCCCCCATACCCTAGCTTTCCAGTCTATCCCCAGTGACCATCTGCCAGGCCCTGCCCATCCATTTGACCTCAGCAGGCTCCAGCTGCACTGGCTGCCTTTTAGTTCCTGGGCTCTTACCCTCCTCAGAGCTTTTACAGAAACTCTTTCCTCCCCTGGTGATTCCTGACTCCTTTGCGTTTATACCTTCAGCTTAAATGTGTCAACAACTTCGGTGAGGACATCCTTGATTTCCACCTTATCTAAAGTGTGCCCCCTTCTTGGTTGCAGCTCATTGCTTGTTCACTGCCCTTACTACATACACTTTAGCTATTTTATTCCTTTGTCACTTGCTTTCTCTTTTCCCTACACTGGGCTGTACGCTCAATAAAGTCAGGGACCACTTGTCAGCACCTGTAGTGCTGTGAAATGACTTAAGTCCTGGGGCCACTGGCACACAGGAATTGCTGGTTGAGGAACCCAACACTAACATTAACTGGCTAGCCGGTGCTGTAATCCCAGCACTTTGGGAGGTGAAGGTGAGAAGATTGCCTGAGCTCAGGGGTTCCAGACCAGCCTGGGCAACTTGGCGAGACCTTCTCTCTACAATAAATCAAAAAATTAGTCGGGCATGGTAGCTGCTTGGAAGGCTAAGGCAGAAGGATCTTCTGGGTCCAGCAGGTCGAGGCTGCGGTGGCTGTGAGGGTGCCACTGCACTCCAGCCTGGGCGACAAAGTGAGACTCCAACTCAAACAAAAACCAAAAACCTAAAAAGCCATTAACTGGCAGTCTAGTGCTCTCTTCCACCTTCAGTGTCCCGCATCAGTGGTCTGGGGCAGATGAGGCCCCGAATCCGGAGGAAGCCCACGTTCGACTATCTGGGGCCCAGACAGCACCCTGGAACCCGCCACACGCGGTCTGATTGTGCCCAGGGAATGGTTTCCAAGGCAACAGCAAGCAGAGGGCGGGGCCTCTCAGGAGAGGCTGCGGCGCGGGGTGGGGAGGCGGCGCTAGGGGGCCGCATGCAGGGCCCTGGCGCGACCCTGCTCCTGGTCGCGGGAGAGCGGGGGCCCTTGCGCCGGGGCTCGGCCGCCTGGTACCGCCAGGAGGGCAGCCCGGGCAGTTGGCCGCGGAAGCCGCAGCTGCACACCCGTTCCCTCTCCCGGTGCCCTGGGCGCGCCACTCCCAGTTCCGGTCGCCGGGGAGGCTGCCATGGGCCGGGCCCGCCTCCGCCGGGCCGGAGGAGGATCGCGCCGGCGGCAAACTCCTGGCCAGCGGTCTCGCCCACGGCTCCCACGCCCAGGGCGCCGCGGATCTGAGCCCCCTAAGCCTCCTGCACACCCCGGCCCTGGATGATCCCTCGCCTCCCTCGCCACAGGATGGTGGGCTTGAAGCTGCCGGCTCGCCCTGGCCGGTGGCGGCTACGCTAACGAGAAAACATTGGGACGGAGGGGATGGAAGTCAGGAGAAGAGCGGCAGAGGGTGGGCATCCAGGTGAAGGGTGGAGGAAGACAAGAGGCGTGGGCATCAGGGCCGGAAAAGATCCTGGGCTGAGACCCTGGCTAAGCCCTCGCCTACCCCGCCTCTATTCTGCATCTTTCTGCAGGTTCCCTTGTCCTCTGGCGAGGATTCTCCAAGGCGTCTCACCACATGACCCGGCTCAGAAACGTCAAAATTCACGTGGAGAGAGCTGTTAAGGTCGGAGGGGGCTGGAGGAGGGAGGGTTAGAAAGGCCCTGGGAGCTGCTGGCCTGCCTCCTAGCACTATTTTCTCATATTCTTAAAAAACAAAACAAAACTGGGTGCTGTGGCCCACATCTGTAATCCCAGCACTTTGGGAGGCAGAGACCACAGAATCCCTTGAGGCAGGAGTTCAAGACTACCCTGGGCAACATCGTGAGACCTCCCTGCTACAAAAAGATTTTTTTTCTTTTCTTTTTTGTTATAAAGATATGGAGTACAAAAAAATATAGAATGCTTCACGAATTTGTGTGTCACCCTTGTGCAGGGGCCGTGCTAATCTTCTCTGTATCATTCCAATTTTTGTATATGTGCTCCCGAAGCGAGCACCAAAAAGATTTTTTAATTAGCTGGGCAGGGTGGCCCACGCCTGTAGTCCTAGCTACTTGGGTAACTGAGGCGGAAGGATCACCTGAGCCCAGGAGGTTAGAGCTGCAGCTAGCCATGATTGTGCCATTACACTCCAGCCTGGGTGTCAGAGTGAGACTCTGACTCTAACAAACAAAACAAAAGAAAAACTTGACCCCAGGCCCATCTTCAACCACCTCCCCATTTTTCACTCCCCCTCCAATGCCAGACTTCTTGTCTAGTCACTATCCCGTGTCACCTGGGATTTGCTCCTCATCTCCCTCCACTCTGGTTCCTTGCCCTTCCCCACGGGGAACCACTCTAATCAGGGTCACTGGTGGCCTCCAAATCCAGCAGCTCCCTATCTGTACTAATCATGGTTGGCCACCTGGTGCCATTCTACACTGCTGCCCACATGCCCTTCCCCGTGGCTATCTGACTACACACTCCTAGTTTTCCTTTCTCCCTCCCTGGCTGCTGCTTTTTAGTGGCCCTTGAAGGTCCCTCAGGCACTAGTGATTCCTTGGATCCCTGCCCACGCCTGTCACCTTTGACCGTCTCCTTGGCTCTGAGGTTAGTCAGTATGCTACATTCCCTGCATGCCCTTTCCAGCCCAGCCTCTAACTCCACACTCATACATCCAGCTTCCTACTTAACATATCGCTCACAAAACTTAAGAGCGTTTCAAATTCATGTTCAAGATCAACCTGGGCAACACGGCGAGACCTTGTCTCTACCATAAATAAAAAAATTAGCTGGGCATGGTGGTGTGCACCTATAGTCCCCGCTACTCAGGAGGCTCAGGTGGAGGCTGCGGTAGCCATGATCATGCCACTGTACTCCAACTTGGGTGACAGAGTGAGACTCTGACTCAAAAACAACAACAACAAATGTATGTCCCAAATAATACTCCGATTTTCCTGCCCAAACCTGCAGTCCTCCCCAGTTTCTGGTCTTCCCCATCTTTTAGTTGCTCACACCAGAAATTTGGCATTTCTATTCTTCACCCACAGGTCTAATCCCATCATGCAATACCAGGGGTCATCTTTGCCTCCAACACAAACCTCAACTCTAGCACCTTCTCCCCATCTCTACTGTAACCAACCTCATTCCAGCCATTGCGATTTCTCTCCTGTACAAACCATGACAGCCTCCTAAGCTATTGTGCCCTCTGCCTGTTCGCCAAGCAGCAGCACACCAAACTCCACAAGCCTCCAACCGTGTCACCCTCTCACTTAGGCTTTATTGCTTCATGCCACTCTTAGTATAAAATCCAGGTCCATTCCAAGGCCTGCAGGGCACACAGTCTAGCCATTGCCTGCCTTCTCAGGAGCTCCCCACCTCATTTTCCACACTCCACTCACCCTGGCCTCCCTCCAATTACTTCAACCTGTGTCCAGCTGCAAGGCCTTTGCACACGCTTTCCCCTCTGCCTGAACTGCCGTTGGCCCAGCCCTGTACATTCATGACTGCTTTACAGGCTTCCCTGACCATGTGTTTCTAAGTAGCTGCTCTGGGTTCCCATTAAATATGTGGTTTCTGGAGCTGACCTGCCTGGATTTAAATCTCTGCTCTTTCACGTAACCACTGTGTGACCTTGGGCAAACCACTCAACCTGTTTATGCCTGTTTTATAACCAGTAAAATGGGGATAGCAGTATCTAATAAAAATGCACAGTATTATTAGTAATACATGTAAGTACTTAGCACATAGTAGGTCCTAAATAAATATTAGCCATTACCATTATTGCCATTACTATGCATATGTATTTCTCTACTTGCTTTATAATCTGTCTCTCCTGCTATAATATAAAAATTTCCTGATGGCAGAGACCACAACTGACAGGTTCACCATTATATCTCCTACCTATGTCTGGCACTTAGTTAGGTAATACTTATTGAACAAGTATCCATCTCTCACCTTACAGCAGAAGAAGATCTTTACAATCCAAGGCCGCTACCCAGTAATCCGATGTCTCTTGCGCCAGAGGGGCTGGGTAGAGAAGAAGTTAGTTCATCATGTGGGCACCACCCTGCTGCCGCCCCAGAAGGATCTGGATAGCTCAGTGATGGGTGATAGTGACACCACTGAGGATGGTGAGCAGTTCACTCCTTTTCCATAAGCTGTCCCTCCTGGGTCCCTTTGCTTTGGTTCCCACCGTCCCAGGGTTGAGGCCCTGTGGGCCTATTGGGCAGGGACAGGAGCCTCATCTGGCCTGGGCTCTGCATCCACAGAGGATGAAGATGAAAACGAAGAGTTCCGGCAACCACAGCTGTTCAGCTTTGATGATTTCCTGGAATTCGATGACCTAGATGGGACACATGCTCTGATGGTGAGGACTCTGGGAGCCAAGATGAAGCAGTGGCTGGCAGGGGCTGCTTAGTTAGAGGGAGGGTACTAGTGTACAGCTAGGTGACCTCAGACAAGTCCTTTTCTTTTTGTAGGCCTCAGTTTCCCCATTTATAGTAAGGACTGCTTCACTAAAGGCTGGATAGAGCCAAGTATGGGGTGGCTCACACCTGTAATCCCAACTACTCAGGAGGCTGAGGCAGGAGGATCACCTGAGTTCCAGAGTTTAAGACTGCACTGAGCTGTGATCACACCACTGCACTCCAGCCTGGGTGACAGAGTGAGAATCTGTCTCTAAAAGAATAAATAAATAAAGGCTGGGTAGGTCCACAGAGTGGTGAGGGACTCAGCAGGGCTCAGACAAGGTTGGCTGGGGATTCAGAACTCTCCTGGGTTGTATGAGATGCTGGCACAGCCTCCATGCATGGTAATTACCCCTTTCAAATAATAGCCCCGTGGGTGATCTCCTCCTTCTGCCCTTGACATGTGAAGCTTGGAGGGAAGGACTTAAAAAGTTCTGAAAAGCTGGGATGATGGTGTGGAGGACGTGCATGTTTAGCTGAGGGCACTTGGGTTTGCATTGTGGCACCACCACTACTAAGTAAGTTGAACCATATAAAATTGCCATTTCTTTATGTCAGGAAAAGTTGAATACTGGCAATTTCATATGGCTCAAACATGTGAACCCTTGGGCAAGTCACTTACTCTCCCTGTGCCTCAGTTTCCTCTTCTGTGAAATGGAGATGACAGTAGCCCCTATCTGTAGAGTTGTGAGGATTGAGTGAGTTGACATTAGAACAGGCCCAGCATCCTGCCTCACAGAGTTGTAGGAAGGATAAAGAGAGATGGCGTTCATGAAGAGAGCCTTTGTCACATGCTCCCATCAGCTTGGAGTTACTGTCTTGTCATTGGCCAAGTCACTGATGGCCACAGACCAAAGTGTGCGTTCAGTTGTGCATCTGTGTCGCTGCTAAGGGACACCCAGCCAAAAGGAGGGAGAAAGGCTGGCCTGCTCTTGCTCACCAAGCATGTGCCCTGAAGGAAGAGGTGTCTCCTTGCCTCACACAAAGAGGGCCTGCGGGCTGGAGGCCTTGGAGGCATCCTGTCTTTCTTATTCACTTATCCTGCTCAGCAGGATGGGGAGAAGAAGCTACCCCAGGCCACGCTGTCCACATCAATTTCTGTTTCTGTCTCCTTTCCCCAGTCCCGCCTGGTTCGGAATGAGACTCCCTACTTCATCTGGACAACTCGGCGGGATGTGCTAGACTGTCGTTTCCTCTCTAAGGATCAGATGATAAACCACTATGCCCGGGCTGGCTCCTTTACCACAAAGGTGGGCTTCCCAGAGGAGCAGGCAGGGAAGCTTCTCAGCCCCCAACCCTTGGGCTGGTAGCCTGCTACCTGCTCTTGTCAGTCAGAAGGGGTTCTTAGAAGAGTGGGAGGTATATAATTCAGTAGGATTTGGAGACTGACAGACCTGGCTTCAAATCCAACCCCTGCGTGGTATCGGGCATGTGCAGACATAATGACTAAAATGGGTTCCAGGATTCAAATGGGATCTGAAGCCAGAACAAACACCACCTCCAATGGCAGTGAGGAAGAGGGCCCTTACCTCCCAAACAGAGGATCTGGCTTCAGGAACTATGTCTTACTGGGTTACTTAGCAAGTGATTTCACCTCTCTGAGCCGCCGTTTCCACATATTTAAAAAGAAATACCAGTAAGGCCTGTATTCTGGTGTTGTGGCAAGGATGAAGGGCTTTCTAATTATGATCTGCTTATATTATTGGAGTGGGCTGGGAAGGATTCTTAGAGGAGTCAGCTCCTTAAGAATGTGAAAGGGGCTGGGTGCGGTGGCTCAAGCATGCAATCCCAGCACTTTAGAAGGCTGAGGCAAGAGGATTGCCTGAGTCTAGGGGTTCGAGACCAGCCTGGGCAACTTGGTGAGACCTCGTCTCTACAATAAATCAAAAAATTAACCGGCCATGGTGGCGTGCGCCTGTAGTCTTGGAAGACTGAAGCAGAAGGATCTCCTGAGCCCAGGAGGTCAAGGCTGTGGTGGCCATGAGTGCGCCACTGCACTCCAGCCTGGGCAGAGTGAGACTCCAACTCAAAAAAAAAAAAAAAAAGAATGTGAAAGGGTAAACAGGAGGGATGTGGAACATTCTCAGCAGAGGGGACTGCCTGGGCAAACATTTGGAGAGAGACATGAGCAAGTCAGACATGGCAGGTGGGGTTCTGAGAGTGTTCAAGCAGGGTCTTCCCGAGCTGTCTGATGTGTGCTGAGTGTGGGGCAGTCCCTTGGAGCGCTGCAGTTCCACCATGTGACCAACTCCATAGGTGGGTCTATGTCTCAGTCTCCGGAATTTGCCATGGTTTGATGAGGCTGATGCTGATTCCTTTTTCCCACGCTGCTACCGCCTGGGGGCTGAGGATGACAAAAAAGCCTTCATAGGTAAGGAGACCCCCCAGCCCCATGCCTGGACCCCTCAGGCTGAAGGACCAGAGCTAAAGCTCTGGCTCATCTTGGAGAGCAGCGGGCTTCTCCTCATGTTCTCACCTATCCCAGCAGATTTCCTTCTCTGTCCCTAATCCTTATCTTTCCCTAACATGCCCTCCCTTAATGAGCCTCCTAGCTGGTCAACCCTGATCTCCAGAAAAGCTTAGGTAGCTTAGCTTATAGTCAAGAGCATATTCTAAAAGTTTAAAATCCAGAATAGGTTCCAGACCCATGTCATGTTCCATTGGTTGGACCAGGATTCTAAACAGGCTGTGGGCTTTGGGTTTCTAAGGCAGAATAGGGCCCAACTCCACAGTATGTTCTCAATTGAGCTCAGAATTTGATTCCAGATTAGATACTAGGTTTAAATTATATTGCAAATCTGAAATAGGTTTCGGGCCAAGGTCTGGATCTCAGGCTATAATACATGTCAAAGTGGATCAGGAACAGAAGAGAGAGATCAGACAACAGGTCCAAGCCAGATTCTGAAGGCAGAATATGAGCCCAGTCAGGTCAGGTTTTGCTCCTGGTTCTATAGCTGAAATAGGAGCAAGTTCTAACCCAGATTCTAGAGTCAGAAAAGGGAGAGTCAGGTTCTGGATCCAGCTTGGGGCAAGTCATGATCAGGTTCCGGAACCAGAACAGGCCTTGAGCCTAGGGGCTGAGCAGGGTATCCCTGCCCCGGGAGCAGAGGACTTCTGGCTGACAGCTGCCCGCAACGTTCTCAAGCTGGTGGTGAAGTCTGAATGGAAGTCATTCCCTATCCAGGCAGAAGACAAGGAGGACTCAGGTGAGGACTTTGGTTACTTCCAGTCCCCCACCCATTTATCTTCCCGCCGTTCCACCTGTCTCTTCGTCTACTTGTTCATCAACCTATCTATGTGGTATCTGCGTCCGTCTACCTGTTCACCACCCATCTCATCAGCCTGTTCGTTCAGCCACCCACCCATCTGTCCATCCATCCATTTCCCACTCATCTGTTCACCCATCTACCTACTTATCTGCCCATTCACCCACCCACTCTTCCTTTTATTCATCCATCCCCCCAACTATCTACCCATTGTTGATCTTCTCATTCTGACATCTGCTCTACACTCCCTTTCCATCTATCCACTCCCAACCTTCCTACCTATCCTCCCACACAGATCCATCTACCCACCTGAGTTTTCCATCCTCCTGTTGACTACCTACCTTCCAGTCCATCCACTCATTCATTTTTCTGTCCAAAATCACCTACACACCTGTCTTCCTATTCATTTGTTAATCGATCCACTGACTCATTCAGCCCTCCCATGGACTTGGCATGTGGCCGAACACCCTAGAGAGGACAGACTAAGAAGACACAGTCCATCCCTGCCCATATGGCGCTCAGGTCTCTGAGGAGGAGGAAGCAGTGAAACTAGGCAGTTTACAGGTGGCCTGAGGACCCCTGGAGACAGGGGAGACACAGGAACCTTCACTATCACTGCATGCTGGCCCAACATATTGCTGGCCCTTTCCCTCTCTGGGTTTAACTCCTACCTCCAAGCTCCTGGTCCTGTAATCCAGGGACCCATCAGTGAGGAATTCCAGGAAGTACGGGGCAGCTATACAGGAAGGAGGAAAATCCCTGCCTCTTCCAGAGGGAGACCTCCCCATTGCTGTTGCTTGAGTGTGCCATATGCAAGGAAGACTCTGTTGTTTGCCAGGGTCAGAGGCACAAGGGCCTTGGATGTGACCAAGAGACCTGTGCTTAAGCTCCCATGGTGTAGGTCAGGGTGCAGGGGTTTGAGGGCCTCGGTTGTCCATCGGGATCTTCAGGGCATTGCAGATGTTCAGGAGAGAGTAAGTGTTGTGTCTTCTGAGTCAGTTTCTGATATATCACTCTGAGGTGTGTGTCAGGGTCTTGCATGAAAGCATTGCACATGTGTGTTAGCACTTCAAGGGGCTAAGGAGGTTAGATGTATGTCAGGGTTCTTGGAAGTGGTCTGGATTTCTGGTGTGTGGACTTAAGAAGCTGTGTCAGATTGAGGGAAGGGGGATTTGTATATAACTGGATTTACCTAGGCCAAGGATCCCAGGGGTATTTTAGGCAGGGTCTCAAATGTGTTAGAGGTCCCAAAGGCAGAAAGGTGACAGATGTGTGCTGGGCTTTTGGTGCTGTCAAGGCTTTGGGGATATTTAGATAGAACCACAAGGGAATGACAGTCCTGGGGCAGTGGGAGCCAAGGGCAAATGCTAGAGTTGCAGGTGAATTTAGAGCAAAGCCTCAACTAAGTGGCAAATCCAAGGGCAGTAGGGGTTCTGTCTAGGTTTGTGCTGGGCCTCGGGTGTCTTTAGGGTGAGGCCTTAGATAAGTGACAGGCCTCAAGACAGTGGGGGCTATGATTTGGGTCAGGTGATTTGCTTTGATGTGGGATGACACACTCCTCCCTCTCTCTGCAGGAGACAAGGAGCCCAAGAAACAGGAAAAAAAGCCAGTGTTGGTGTCACCAGAGTTCGTAGATGAAGCTCTATGTGCATGCGAGGAGCACCTTAGCATCCTGGCCCACATGGACATTGACAAGGACCTGGAGGCCCCACTGTACCTCAGCCCTAAGGGCTGGTCCCTCTTCCTCCAGCACTACTACCAAGTGGTCCAGTGAGTACCCCTGCAACCATGGAGGGTGCTTAGGGACAAACCTCTGTCTAGCACAGCCCCACATCTTCCCCAAGCCTCCCCCTTTTGTTCACCCTAGTACTTTCTCCTGATCAGGAATCCTCAAGGACTCCCACTGCCTCCAAGATAGGGTCAAACCACTCTTCCCAGCTCTTGATATAGCATAGACACTAAGAGCATAGCCGTGCTGTCAAATAGACCTCAATTCAAGGCCTGGCTTTGCAACTCTCAAGATCTTTCACCTTAGGAACATTATGAATCTTTTTGAGATTTACTTTTCAAATATGCAAAATAGATTTTAAAATAACGTCTGCCTTGTCAGGCACGGTGCCTCAAGCCTGTAATCCTAGCGCTTTGGGAGGCCAAGGTGAGAGGATTGCCTGAACCCAGGGGTTCGAGATCAGCCTGGGCAACTTGGTGAGATCTTATCTCTACAATAAATCAAAGAATGAGCCAGGCATGGTACCATGCGCCTGTAGTTCCAGCTACTTGGAAGGCTGAGGCGGAAGGATCGCCTGAGCCCAGCAGGTTGTGGCTGTGGTGCCCGTGAGCATGCTACTGCACTCCAGCCTGGGCAACAGAGTGAAACTCCAACTCAAAAAAATAAAAAAATAAGCCAGGCTCGGTGGCTCAGCCTGTAATCCCACACCTTTGGGAGGCTGAGGTGAGTGGATCGCCTGAGCCCGCGGGTTCAAGACCCACCTAGGCAACTTGGCGAGACCTCATCTCTACAATAAATGAAAAAATTAGCCGGGCGTGGTAGCGCATGCCTGTAATTCCAGCTACTTGGAAGGCTGAGGCAGAAGGATCGCCGGAACCCAGCAGGTCGAGGCTGCGGTGGCTGAAAGTGGCCACTGCACTCCAGTCTGGGTGACGGAGTGAAACTCCAACTCCAAATAAATAAATAAATAAATAATAAAATAAAAGATAAAATAATGTCTGCCTCAAAGAAGGGATTAGACAGGATAATTTGTATTATGTGCTCAGCACAGGTTCAAAGCATCCACTCACAAATTAGGAATCTAAGTCATATAGCTTTTATTCTGGAGACCATTTCCCAAAGCGTGTTGCACAGGATGCTAATTCTACAGGAAGTAAACAGATCTTATAAAAAAGGAGCTTTAGCTGGGCTCGGTGGCTCAGCCTATAATCCTGCGCCTTTGGAAGGCTGAGGTGAGTGGATTGCCTGAGCCCGCGGGTTCGAGACCCGTCTGGGCAGCGAGACCTCATCTCTACAATAAATCAAAAAATCAGCCGGGCGTGGTAGTGCATGCCTGTAATTCTGGCTACTTGGAAGGCTGAGGCAGAAGGATCGCAAGAGCCCAGCGGGTCGAGGCTGCGGTGGCCGGGAGCGGCCACTGCACTCCAGTCTGGGTGACAGAGTGAGACTCCAACTCAAAAAACAAAAAAAAATATAAAAAATAAAAAAATAAGCCGGGCTCGGTGGCTCAGCCTGTAATCCCACGCCTTTGGGAGGCTGAGGTGAGTGGATTGCCTGACCCCGTGGGTTCGAGACCCGCCTGGGCAGCGAGACCTCATCTCTACAATAAATCAAAAAATCGGCCGGGCGTGGTAGCGCGTGCCTGTAGTTCCAGCTACTTGGAAGGCTGAGGTGGAAGGATCGCCTGAGCCCAGCAGGTCGAGGCTGCGGTGGCCGGGAGCGGCCACTGCACTCCAGTCTGGGCGACAGAGTAAGACTCCAACTCAAAAAAAAAAAAAAAATTAATTAAAAAGGATGGTTGTGGTTGGTCAAATTTGGAAAACATTGAGTTAAACAAAATTAGCTAAACAGGCTTCCCTGATGTAGAACTTTCCAGCACCTATTGGTGGTATCAACCTCCAAGGGAAATAGGATGTGAGCATATCCTGTGCTTATGTGACCCCGGTTCCCTCCCTCCCACCAAGCCTCCTGGAGGTCGTGTTTTCAGAACACATTTTGGGAAAACATTCTTGTCAGAGAGGGGGAAGAGAGGATCAGAATGAGACTGATACTGTGTTAGGGAGGATTCCATTTAGCAGAAGCATGCAGGAGGGTCTAGAGACAGAAGGGCCCTGAAGGCAGAACACTCAGCAAACATTAGTTAAGCACCTCCTATGTGCCATCATTGTGCCAGCCTCCTGAAATAAAGCATAGCTGATGCTCTCAAGGGGGATACAGTTCAAGGTGGGAGGCTTGCAACAAACCAGGTGGGAGTGCTAAAGGTCTCAGCTGGGGTGTTAGTGAAAAAAAAGGGAATAGATAGATTTATTGCCCAATAGGGGAAACTGAAGAACTAATGAATGAACTTTGTTTTTTTGGAGTCAGAGTCTCACTATGTCACCTAGGCTGGAGTGCAGTGGCATGCTCACAGCCATCATAACCTCGACTTGCTGGGCTCAGGCAATCCTGCCTCAGCCTTCCAAGTAGCTGGAACTATAGGTGCGTGCCACCATGCCCAGCTAATTTTTTGATTTACTATAGAGACAGGGCCTCACCAAGTTGTCCAGGCTGGTCTTGAGCCCCTGGACTCGGCCAATTTTCTTGCCTCAGCCTCCCAAAGTGCTGGGATTACAGGCAAGAGCCACTGCACCTGTGAATTAACTTGGAATGAATGACATGGGCAACAAACCCACATCATAAGCAAATAATTCATCTGTACCTTTTTTTTTTGAGTTGGAATCTCACTGTGTTGCTCATACTGGAGTGCAGTGGAATGCTCACGGCCACCACAGCCTTGAACTACTGAACTGAGGTAATCCTTCCACCTCAGCCTTCCAAGTAGCTGGAACTATAGGCACGCGCCACTATGCCCGGCTAATTTTTTTATTTATTGTAGCGACAAGGTTTCGCTATGTTGCCTAGGCTGGTCTTGAACCCGTGGGCTCAGGCAGTCCTCTCACCTCAGCCTCCCCAAAGTGCTGGGATTATAGATGTGAGCTACCACGCCCGGCTGTACCTTTTCTAAATGTTAGAAAATGGCAACTACACCAGGCTCAGTGGCTCATATCTATAGTCCCAGCACTTTGGAAGGGTGGGATCACTTGAGGCCAGGAGTTCAAGACCAGCCTGGGCAACAAATCAAGACCCTGACTCTACAAGAAATAGAAAAATTAGCTGGGCATGGCGGCAAGTGCCTGTAGTTCCAGCTACTTAGGAGGCAGAGGCAGGAGGATCGCTTGAGCCCAGGAGTTTGAGGCTGCAGTAAGCTGAGATCATGCCACTGTACTCCAGCTTGGGCACTACCATAAAGTGTAGAGCTCCCTTCTTAAATTAAAAATTATCAAGGGTGGTTTAGAACATGAAGTTTCAAGCACATGAGACCTTTTTATTTCTGGTGTGAGGACAAGTTCTAGAGGGCTGCAGGAACCTCTCCAAAATTGAAATTATGTAAAATCGTAACAGACATACACAATGTTGAGTGGTTCAGTACAGATAACTAATATTTATTCATTCCTTCAACATTTCCTGCTATAGTTCTCAGCTTTTTTTTTTTTTTTTTTGAGTTGGAATCTTACTCTGTCACCCAGGCTAGAGGACAGTGGCACGCTCCTGGCCACTGCAGCCTTGACCTGCTAGGCTCAGGCGATCCTTCTGCTTCAGCCTTCCAAGTAGCTGGAACTACAGGCATGCGCCACCACGCCTGGCTAATTTTTTGATTTATTGTAGAGATGAGGTCTCACCAAGTTGCCCAGGCTGGTCTCGAACCCTTGGGCTCAGGCAATCCTCTCATCTTGGCCTCCCAAAGTGCTGGGATTATAGGCGTGAGCTCAACTTGTTTTTTAACAAGCCCATACCTCACTAGCCAGGATTTGGGGGGTGGGGGTGCAGTCTCTGTCGCCCAGACTGGAGTACAGTGGCACACTCAAGGCCTGCTGGGCTCCACTTGCCTTGGCGTCTCCCAAAGTGCTGGGATTACAGGCTGAGCCACCACGCCGGGCCTGCCAGGCTCTCATCAAGGTTGACTTTCCACAAACATACTCTAGAGGTTTTTTTCCTTTTTGCTAAATAGAAAATCATGGTGAATATACTTTTTGCAATTACATGTGTTCCTGCCACCCCCATGTGACACTTTCCTGGGCCACATCACAGATTTACTGAGCATATACTTTGTGCTACAGACCACAGAAAAGTTGTCAGGTCTTAGGTGTAAATATTCTTGGGAGACTGCCGAGCCCCCTCCTTCAGGCTCTCTCTGTTCCTGGTACTGCCCCAGTGGCTGCTGCTGCCTTATTATGAGAGATAAGTTCTCCACAGCTGGAGACATTTGAGAGACTAAGATGTTAAAGAGAGGTTAGCATCTAGTGGAGACTGCCTTCCTGTTCAGTCAGAAGAAAAGAAATGGGAGAGTTTGGATGAGGCAGCCAGCCGGGGTATTTTGTGACTTGATTTCGTGCAGGAAATTTTCTGTCCTGTAGAAAACAGAGTCCGTCTTTGTCCACGAACCCCTGTCTGTTATAGCCCAGTTGCTGAGGCAAGCTCCTGCCAAAGTACTTACTTAGCCAACCATTCATTCACTAAATGTACCGAGGGAGCGCCTGATAAATGCTACATATGGAGCTTGGGGCTGGGAATGCAGCAGAGAACAACTACAAAGGTGTTCCTGCTCCTAGGGAGCTTTCATTCTACTGAGGGAGACAGATGGGAACCAAGGAAGCATGTGAGGGTGGAGGAAGTGACAGGAAGAGGACAAAGCAAGGAGAAGTGTTACAGCTGTGCTTGAAAAGAGCTAGACTAGGCAGGGACCCACCTAGTGCCTGTGTCAGGCACAGATGAGGAGGGGAATGAGCCCCCAAGAAGCACCTGTGAGTGGGAGTCAGGTAGGACAGAACTTGAATCCTGAGCCACCCAACTCAGTGTGTGGCCTTGAGTGAGCGAGTCCCTTCGTTCTCCAAGCTTCAGTTTGCATTTCTCTAAAACGGGACCAGTAATACTTCCATGGCAGGGCCATTAAGAGGAGTAGTGACCATATGTGAAAAGTCCTTGGCACAGTGCCTGGCACATAGTGGTGCCCCGTCATCAGGAGCTAGGGTGATTAAATTCTGCCACAGACAGTTTTAATGTAATAGGGAGGGAGGTGCAGAGGTGGAGTGTAGGAGGGCAGGTGCAGTAAATGGAATTTTCTCAACCTCTTCCATTCTTGTAGTCTGGGAAGGTCAGGATTTGGGGGGTGGCTTGAGGGTGGGTACAGAGGTTTGGGAAAGACCTAGAGATCTGGGTCTCTAGGGAGAGGGTGTGATGTAGGCTAGTTGGACCACTGCCAGGAGGCCTATGTCTCCCCTGCCATGTCCACCCACCTGCCCCCAGGCCCAGCCCTGCCCAAGTCCCATCATCTCCCTACAGCGAGGGGGCAGAGCTCAGTTACCTGGACACTCAGGTCCAGCGCTGTGAGGACATTCTGCAGCAACTGCGTGCCGTGATACCACAGATCGACATGGAAGGGGATCGCAACATCTGGATCGTGAAACCAGGAGCCAAGTCTCGTGGACGAGGTGGGAGCCAGCCCCTGCTTCCTATACCAGAACCCCACAGTCTGAGTCCCTCACTAGAGGCCCCAGAGGTTAATAGTGCAGGCTTTATTGAAGCCAAACTGCCTGGGTTTCAGTTCACCTCTGCTACTAATATTCTCTGTGACCTTGAGCAAGCTATATCACCTTTGAACCTCAGTTCCCACATCTGTAAAATAGGGATGATAGTAGCCACCTCCGAAGTGAGGATGAATTGAAGCCTTCCATCTAAATCTCAGCATGGGACTTGGCCCAGAGTGATCACCCTATAAATGTTGTCAGCTATAATGCCGGTTCCTCCTCTCTTGCCTTCAGAGTTTGGGTTGATACTTTAGGTAGGATGAGGACACTCAGGTACAGTTAGTTGCTTGTCCTCCAAGGGCTTTCAGATTTGACCATTGCATCCTTGTGAGGTATAGCATAATGGTTAAGGGCATAGATGCTGGAAGCCAGAACACCTAGGTTCAAACCAAAGCTCTGCCTCCTCCTGTCTGTAGGAACGGGGGCATGTTAGTTAGCCTCTTCTATGCCTCATCTTCATTGATAAAATGGAGCCAATCTCTACCCAAGCGGATTAAATGAGTATATGTTAAGTAATTAGATCCTGTGCCTTTACATAGTAAATAGGTACTATATATAGGTGCTATTATTAGCTATTATTCTGGCTGCTTAGTCAGTGTGAATGGAATTTGAATAGGAGAGCCAGCAAACTGGGGTTGTGCATTAGTCCAGCCTTTTTAAGACTGTGTAAGGACTCCTGAGATGTAGAAAGCAGACTTTTGGCACCCTCCGCATACTGCTCTGGGGCCAGTTCATGTCCAAGTGACACCTTTGCAGCTCCAGACACTGTGGGATACTTCTTTTGAGGATATCATGTCAAAACCAGCTTTGAATTTTTTTCTTTCTCTACCTTAGAAATAGTTTTGTTGACTGGGCTTGGTGGCTTAGCCTGTAATCCCAGCACTTTGGGAGGCTAAGGCGAGTGGATTGCCTGAGCCCATGGGTTCGATACCAGCCTGGGCAACTTGGTGAGACCTCGTTTCTACACTAAATCAAAAATTAGCCGGGCGTAGTAATACGCGCCTACAGTTCCAGCTACTTGGAAGGCTGAGGTGGAAGGATCGCTGGAGCCCAGGAGGTTGAGGCTGCGTGAATGAGCCTCCAATTCAAAAAAAAAAGAAAAAGAAATAGTTTTGTTGTTTTTTTCCCAATTATGAAAGTATTTGTTTATTGTTAAAAAAGCAAACAATACAGAAAAGTAAAAAGCAAACAAAAGCCACTGCTGATTTCACTAAGAAATAACTGTTGTTAACCTTTTGACATGTTTCTATACTTGCTTCTTTTTTTTTTTGAGTTGGAGTCTCATCCTTCGCCCAGGCTGGAGTGCAGTGGTATCCTCGTGGCCACCCCAGCGTAGACCTGCTGGGCTCTGGCAATCCTTCCGCCTCAGCTTTCCGAGTAGCCAGAACTACAGGTGTGCACTACCACGCCCAGCTAGTTTTTATTTTATTGTAGAGACGAGGTCTCGCCGAGTTACCCGGGCTGGTCTCAATTCTGTGGGCTCAGGCAGTCCACTCGCCTCGGCCTCCCAAAGTGCTGGGATTACAGGCTGAGCCACTGAGCCCAGCCTATACTTTCTTCTATGCATTTAGGGAGGGTGTGTGTGTGTGTGTGTGTGTGTGTGTGTGTGTGTGTTTTATTTTAAGTAAGAATATACTATTCCTTAGCCTCTTTTTTTTCACTTATTATGTCTTTCCCTGTCAGTGTAACTCATTTCTGTTTTTTGGTTTTGCTTTGTTTGTTTTTTAAGTCAGAGTCTCACTCTGTCACCCAGGCTGGAGTGCAATGGCCCAATCACAGCCTCCTAAGTAGCTGAGACTACAAGCACATGCCACCATGCCCAGCTAATGTTTTGTAGAGATGAAGTCTCGCTATGTTACTCAGGCTGATCTCAAATTGCCTGCTGGGCTCAGGCAATCCTTTCGCCTCAGCCTTCCATGTTGCTGGAACCACAGGCCCATCACACCCGGCTAATTTTTCTTGATTTATTGTAGAGATGAGGTCTCCCCAAGTTGCCCAAGCTGGTCTAGAACCCATGGGTTCAGGCAATCCTCTCACCTCGACCTCCCAAAGTGCTGAGATTGTA
>NW_007253961.1:258062-258547 GCF_000164805.1 Carlito syrichta
ACTCCAGTCTGGGCGACAGAGTGAGACTCCAACTCAAAAAAAAAAAGAAAAAAAGAAAACAAGGCACATAGAAACTCTCATGTAATGTGGAAGAATGTCCATAAGGGTCTGGAAGCAGCGGCTGGCTGCCTCTGTTGAAAGAGAACTATTTCTTATTGTATACCCTTTGCTTTTCTTTTCTTTTTGAGTTGAAGTCTTGCTCTGTCCTGGGCTCAAGCAGTCTACCTGGGCTCAGGTGATCCTTCTACCTCAGCCTTCCAAGAGGCTGCAACTACAGGTGTGCACACCACACCTGGCTAATTTTTTTAAAAATTTATTGTAGAGATGAGTTTTCACCATTGCCCAGGCTTGTCTCAAACTCCTGGGTTCAGGTAATCTCGTCTCAGCCTCTCAAAGTGCTGGGATTACAGCCATGAGCCACCATGCCCAGCCCAATTTTAATATCTTATCTCCATTAAAAAAAAAAAATTTAGCCAGGCTCGGGG
>NW_007253961.1:258957-284963 GCF_000164805.1 Carlito syrichta
CCACTGCACTCCAGTCTGGGCGACAGAATTACACTCCAACTCAAAAAAAAAAATTTAATTGAAGTATATATTTCATTGAAAAGGATATATGCATTGTGAATATACAACTCAATAAATTGTCATAAAGTGCACACACTCATGGAATCTGCACCCAGAGTGAAGACAAAATATTACCTGCACCCTAGAGTCTCTTCTTGTACTGCCTCCTACCTCTAACTCCCCACGATGATCTATAATGCCCCTCCTGATCTATAATGCCATAGATTAGTGTTTTGAGTTTTGCACTCCCTTACTTTAATCTGTTTTATAGCTGCATAGTCTAATCTTGTTTTGATGTACCATATGGACTTTCTGATCTTTTTCTTTTCTTTTTTTTTGAGTTGGAGTCTCACTCCGTCGCCCAGACTGGAGTGCAGTGGCCGCTCCCGGCCACCGCAGCCTCAACCTGCTGGGCTCCGGCGATCCTTCCGCCTCAGCCTTCCGAGTAGCTGGAACTACAGGCACGCTACCACGTCCGGCTAATTTTTTTGATTTATTGTAGAGATGAGGCCTCACTGCCCAGGCGGGTCTCGAACCCGCAGGCTCAGGCAGTCCACTCACCTCAGTCTCCCAAAGGCACGGGATTACAGGCTGAGCCACCGAGCCGAGCTCTCTGATCTTTTTCTGATGGATGTTTAGATGGCCTCCAGTTTTTTCCTATTTATTGATTGATTGATTGCTGTTATAAGTACCACTATGATGACCATCCTGTGCAGATATCTTTGTGGCCTTTTAAATTTATTTCCTTGGGGTAAATTCCCAGAAACAAAATTGTAGATCAGAGGGGCATGAACAGTTTTTAATCTTTTTTTTTTTTTTTTTTTTTAGTTGGAGTCTCACTCTGTCACCCAGACTGGAGTGCGGTCTCGACCCGCTGGGCTCCGGCGATCCTTCCGCCTCAGCCTTCCAAGTAGCCGGAATTACAGGCATGTGCTACCACGCCTGGCTGATTTTTTATTTTTTTTTATTTTTTTTATTGTAGAGATGAGGTCTCGCTGCCCAGGCAGGTCTTGAACCCGCGGGCTCAGGCAATCCATTCACCTCAGCCTTCCAAAGGCGCGGGATTACAGGCTGAGCCACCGAGCCTGGCTCAGTTTTTAATCTTTTGTTGCACAAGACATCATGTCCTTGGGAATCTTGGCGACTGATGTGGCCATTCGAGAAAGATCTGGTTTGGCAACCAGGCACAAGGTTTTCCATGCCATTGGCAGGCGAGCAGGCTGCTTTGGTGTACTAAACAAGAAGGGAATGAGATTGATTTGTGATGTGTATGTTTTGTTTGTAACATAATTCTGATATTTACCAGTATTAAAATGATGCCTTATAAGCATAAGATCAGGTTAAGATACTTAACCTGAGAATGAGATAAAATAAGATACCATTTTTTACCTAAGATAATGGCTAAAAGAAATAAGTAATCAGGGCTGAGCATGGTGGCTCATGCCTATAATCCCAGCAGTTTGAGAGGCCAAGGCAAGAGGATTGCCTGAACCCAGGGGTTCAAGACCAGCCTGGGCAACTTAGTGAGACCTCATCTCTATGGTAAATCAAAAAAATTAGCTGAGCATGGTGGTGCACACCTGTGGTTCCAGCAGCTACTTGGGCAACTGAGACAGGAGCATCACCTGATCCCAGTAGGTTGAGGCTGTGGTGGCCTTGAGCGTGCCACTGCATTCCAGCCTGGCCAACAGAATGAGACTCCAACTTAAAAAAAAAAGAGGCTGGACACAGTGGCTCACACCTATAACCAGCACTTTGGGAGGCCAAGGTGAGAGTATTGCCTGAGCCCATGGGCTCAAGACCAGCTTAGGCAACTTGGCGAGACCTCATCTCTACAATAAATTAAAAAATCAGCCAGGCATGGTGGCTCATGCCTGTGGTTCCAGCTACTTGGAAGGCTGAAGTGGAAGAATTTCCTGAGCCCAGTAGGTCAAGGCTGCAGTGGCTATAAGCGTGCCACTGCACTCCAGCGTGAGCAACAGAGTGAGACTCCTACTCAAAAAAGAAAGAAAGAAAGAAGTAACCAATCAATCAACATTGTTAAGTAGGGTGTGAGCAAACACATAGTCTCATACATTCTGTCTGGGATTGCAAATTGGTATAACATCTAGAAAATGAAATATACATATGCCTTGGAGCCTAAAAATTTATTCTATAGATAATTCATAATAATGATGAGTTAACATTTGCTGAATGCATACCATGTGCCAAGCACTATTCCAAATCCTAATGTGTTTTGTTTTTGTTTTTTTTTGAGTTGGAGTCTCACTCTGTTGCCCAGGCTAGAAGGCAGTGACACACTCATGGCTACTGGAGCCTCAACCTGCTGGGCTCAGGCAGTCCTTCCACCTCAGCCTTCCAAGTAGCTGAAACCACAGGCGTGCACCATCACACCCAACTAATTTTTCTTGATTTATTGTAGAGATGAGGTCTTGCCAAGTTGTCCAGGCTGGTCTTGAACCCATGGGCTAAGGCAATCCTCTCACCTCGGCCTCACAAAGTGCTGAGATTACAGGCTTGATCTACAGCACCCAGCCTTGTATACCCTTTTCAACTGTCCAATTTTGTTCTTGTTGTTGTTTTATGTTCTGTTAAATATTTTTATTTTATTTTTGAGACAAGGTCTCACTCTGTCACCCAGGATGGAGTACACTGGCATGATCCCTGCTTACTGCAGCCTTGACCTCCTGAGCTCAAATGATCCTTCCACCTCAGCCTCCTCAGTAGCTGGGACTATAGACACATACACCACTATATCCAGCTAATATATTTTAAAATTTTTTGCAGCAATAAGGTCTTGTTATGTTGCCCTGGCTGGTCTCAAACTCCTGGGCTCCAGTGATTCTCCTGCCTCGGCCTCCCAAAGAGCTGGGATTACAGGCATGAGCCACCATACCTGGCCTATATTCTTTTAATTATTGGGGAAAATAATATATGCATATGCTTTTTTAAAAAGCCCGTACTTAAATTTTTATCTGTACGTATATTCCTTTTCAATCAAAACTGGTTAAATAGAAACAATTTTAAACGCTTAGTATATTCCCAGGTTTCCCAAAGGGAACAGGGTTCTGACTGAGGGAGGTGGCCTTAACCACTTGACCCTGTCAGTTCTGTGGGAATGAGAGCTCCTGATGAGCTGCCCATGGTCCCCTGGCCCTTTTCCCGGTCTAAGTCTGACCTCTTGGTCCCTGACTGTGCCCTTCCCCCTTAGGCATCATGTGCATGGACCACCTGGAAGAGATGCTGAAACTGGTGGATGGCAACCCCCTGATGATGAAGGATGGCAAATGGGTGGTACAGAAGTATATTGAGCGGCCCCTCCTCATCTTTGGTACCAAGTTTGACCTGAGACAGTGGTTCCTGGTGACCGACTGGAATCCACTTACCGTGTGGTTCTACCGTGACAGCTACATCCGCTTCTCCACACAGCCCTTTTCCCTGAAGAACCTGGACAAGTGAGCCCCACTGCTCACCTTCCATAAGCTCCCAGGCTAGCTGGGGAGCTGGTGAGCAAACTGGCAATTTCAGTGCAATGGACTCATGCAGCAACGTTGGGCCCCAAGCACAGGCGGTCCAGGCAGGCAGGCCCTCATCTATCCAGCCATCCTTCCACCTGGCAGATACTTACTGAGTGTGTACCCTGAGCCATTCACTGTTCTGGACACTTGGGATACAGTGGTGAACAAAACGAGATACCAGCTCTCAAAAGCTCACATTCTACAGGGAGAAACAAACAATTGACAAGTAACATTATCTAATAGGCTAAAAGGTGATACACATTTTGGGGAAAAACAAAAGGAAAGAAAATGTAGTGCAGGGTGAAGGAAGGCCAGAAGATATTAGGAGAAAGGCAGGATGTGGTATTAACTTGAAGGGTGAGAGCAAGCTATGTGACTTTGGTCAAGTGAAACCTATTTAAGCCTCAGTTTCCACATCTGAAGAATGGAGGCAGTAATGTGAAAATCACACTTACACATGACATTATTGAGTGCTTCATATGTGATAGGTGCTAAGCACCTTGTGTATATTTTTTCACTCATTCTTCATAAAAACACAATGAAGTGCGCATTGTTACTCCATCTTACAGATGTGAGGAGCATGCAGGTTAGATGACTTGCCTAAGATCTCACAACCAGTCAGTGCTGAAGATGGGACTTGAACACACCTTGGCGACTACAGTGCCATAGTCTCATCCACCTATTTCCAAAAACCAGAAGGATTAACTATGCACAAAGCACTTAATACTGTACCCCTGTGGTTAGTGTCCTTGGAACGATCCTGAGAGATAATACTGGTTCTGACCCTAGAAGAATATGGGGGGACCCAGGCCTTTGTCCTTTTTCTCCTCCCATCCTCAGGTTGAACAATCCAGGGTGGCTCAGGGCTGGTTGCAGGATTTGCCTGTCCTCCCTGAAATTGGGTTGGGGGGCACAAGGGCCCAGACCTCAGCTTTCTGCTCTCTGCCCCAGCTCGGTGCATCTGTGCAACAACTCCATCCAGAAGCACCTAGAGAATTCGTGCCATCGGCATCCGCTTCTGCCTTCAGACAACATGTGGTCCAGCCGGAGGTTCCAGACCCACTTGCAGGAGATGGGGGCCCCAAATGCTTGGTCCACTGTCATCGTGCCTGGCATGAAGGCTGCCGTGATCCATGCGCTTCAGACCTCCCAGGACACTGTGCAGTATCGGAAGGCCAGCTTTGAGCTCTATGGTGCTGACTTTGTATTTGGTGAGGACTTCCAGCCCTGGCTAATTGAGATCAACGCCAGCCCCACCATGGCACCCTCCACAGCCGTCACTGCCCGGCTCTGCGCTGGTGTGCAAGCTGACACCCTCCGTGTGGTCATCGACTGGCGGCTGGACCGCAACTGTGACACAGGAGCCTTTGAGCTCATTTATAAGCAGGTAAGGTGGTTGGGCCAAGGCAAGACCCCAGGGAGTCTTCCCCCTCTCCCAGGCAGCTCTGTAGTGCACAAAGGGCTCTGTAGTCAGACCCACTTCAAGACTCAGATTCAAGTCTTGGTTCTGCCAAGGTGACTTCACCTTCTTTTACTTTGGTTTTCTCATCTGTACATTGGGGATAATAGTGCCATCTTACTCATGAAGTTTGGGAGAATTAAGTGAGTTAATATATGTAGCTAGTATTTTTTTTTTTGAGTTGGAGTCTCACTCTGTCGCCCAGACTGGAGTACAGTGGCACACTCCTGGCCACTGCAGCCTCGATCTGCTGGGCTCCGGTGATCCTTCCGCCTCAGCCTTCCAAGTAGCCAGAACTACAGGCGCACACTATCACACCCAGATAATTTTTGATTTATTGTAGAGACGAGGTCTCGCCAAGTTGCCCGGGTGGGTCTTGAACCTGTGGCTCAGGCAATCCACTCACCTCAGCCTTCCAAAGTGCTGGGATTATAGACTGAGCCACCAAGCCCGACCTGTAGATAGTATTTTTAGAGAGACATATAGCATACTGTTAAAATGCTGGAACCTCCTTGGGTTCAGATCCCTGTTCAGTATCTATGAGCAGCATGACTGTTCCTAACTTGGGTAGTCTCAGTTTCCTCATCTGTAAGAATAAAAATAGTCCCTCATTCATAAGGTTGTGAGAATTAAATGAGCTGATGATATAAGTACTTTTGACTAGTACCTGGCACACAGTAAATACTACAGAAGTTTAAGCTATTGTTATTACCTAATAAAGTTGTTAAGAGTTTCATGATAAATGGCACAACCTGTAAAGTGCCTAGATAGATAGTAAGAAGCAATTAGTGGTAGCTCCTGTTATTTACTCATCTTGTTTCAGAAAGAGAACTACTTATAAATAGAATTTTAAAAAATCAGTCAGAAAACCAATCTCAAGGGTTTTTGAGCTCTGGAAGTAACTTCTTTTGCAGTTTAATTAAGTACCTTTTTTTTTTGTTTTTTTTTTGAGTAGGAGTCTCACTCTCATCCAGGCTGGAGTACAGTGGCACGCTCACGGCCACCGCAGCCTTGACTTGCTGGGCTCAGGTGATCCTTCAGCCTCAGCCTTCCAAGAGGCTGGAACTACAGGCATGCACCACCATGCCCAGCTAACTTTTTGTTTTATTGTAGAGACGAGAACTCACCAAATTGCCCAGACTGGTCTCGAACCCCTGGGATCAGGCAATCCTCTTGCTCTGCCTCCCAAGTGCTGAGATTACAGGTGTGAGCCACCATGCCCAGCAATTAAGTGCCTTCTGATTAGGATTCAGCTTCTCACAAGGTCTGACTACAGGGGAGCATGTGTTGATCACATGACCTGAGTGTCCTCATCTTTATTAGTTACTGATCATATCTTAAATTAATATATTGGCCTTTTCATTTTTTTTTTTTTTTTTTTTTTTGAGTTGGAGTCTCACTCTGTCACCCAGACTGGAGTACAGTGGCCGCTCCCAGCCACCACAGCCTCAACCTGCTGTGCTCCAGCGATCTTTCTACCTCAGCCTTCCAAGTAGGTGGAACTACAGGCGTGCGCTACCACGTCCGGCTAATTTTTTGATTTATTGTAGAGATGAGGTCTTGCCAAGTTGCCCAGGTGGGTCTTGAACCCGCGGGCTCAGGTAATCCACTCACCTCAGCCTCCCAAAGCACGGGATTACAGGCTGAGCCACCGAGCCCGGCTGGCCTTTTCATTTCAAAAAATGTATATGAAGAAATACAGGAGTGGGAAAATATGACCAAATCAGGGAAAAGATACCACTGTAGGGCAGTAGTTCCCAAATGCTGGTTCACAGGCCAGAATCACCTAGAAAGCTCTCTAAAGGTATGGATGTCAGGAAGCCCCACCCGCAGAGATTACCCAAAATATCTGGCCTGGGGACCATGCATCTGCATTTTTCAAATGTCTCCCAAATGTCTTTTATTGCTGACTTGTTCTTGTTTTTGTTTTTTTAGGTCAGCCTGTATTCAAGGTTACACTTTGCATTGTTTTTTGTTGTTGTTTCTTTCATTCTTTAATCTAGGCCAGCCTTAGTGCCTTTTTTCTCCACAGTTTTTATCTTTTGAAGGGACCAGGCTAGTTGTTTTGTAGAGCTGTCCCACATTCTGGATATATCTGATTGTTTCCTTGTGATGTTATTTAACTTGGTCTTGTATCCGAATGTCCTGTAAACTAGAAGTTAGGTTAGTTTGAGGTTCAGGTTAAGCATTTTTGGCGAGAGCTCTTCAGAGGTGATGCTGGGTACCTCGTGGGGCAACACAAGGCACGTACTGTCAGAGTGTCTCATGGTTATTGCTGCTAAGCTTGGCCATGAGTTAAGGTGGTGGCTACCAGATCCCTCCGTTGTAAGCTACATCCTCTCCTCTGCAATTAGTAATTACTTTGTAGGTGATGCTTTGGCTGTGGGTAAATTATACATTTTCCTGTCATCCTTTTCATCTAACTTTTGATTTTCAGTCTTGATTCTTGCCTTTTTATTAGAGTTGCAAAATGGTAAATGTCTAATTCTTTGTGTTTTTTTTTTTTTTTGAGTCGGAGTCTCACTCTATCCCCCAGGCTGGAGTGCAGTGGCACACTCACAGCCACTGCAGCCTCGAGCTGCTGGGCTCAGGAGATCCTTCCATGTAGCTGGAACTACAGGCATACGCCACCATGCCCAGCCAATTTTCTGAATTATTGTAGCGACAGGGTCTCGCCATGTTCCCCAGGCTGGTGTCGAACTACTGGGCTCAGGCAATCCTCTCACCTTGGCCTCCTGAAGTGTTGGGATTACAGGTGTAAGTCACCACACCCAGCCAAATGTCTAATTCTTTTTGTTTGTTCTACATTTGTTAGCTGAGATTCTTCTATAAAGATGAGTTTTCCCTCATCATCTGGGGCTACTCAGGAGCTCTGATAGCTTTATTTTATTTTATTTTATTTTTTTGAGTTGGAGTCTCACTCCATTGCCCAGGCTGGAGTGCAGTGGCACGCTCACAGCTATCACAGCCTCGACCCGCTGGGCTTCAGTGATCCTTCCACCTCAGCCTTCCAAGTAGCTGCAACTACAGGCACGTGCCACCACATCTGGCTAATTTTTTGATTTATTGTAGAGTTGGGGTCTTGCCAAGTTGGCCAGGCTGGTCTCCAACCCGTGGGCTCAGGCAATTCGCTCACTTCAGCCTCCCAAAGTGCTGGGATTATAGGCATGAGCCACCGCGCCCGGCCATGATAGCTTTATTTTTAACAAGCTGCCAGTAAGTCTGATGTTTAGATAGGTTCTAAGCAGGGGCCTTTAATGACACAGAAGACACTGCAGACTAGCTCCAGGTTGTTAGCCAGGAGCAGGGGGTTCTCCTGGAGCCTAACTGCAGGAAGTACAACTTGGTAGAATCTGAAAGCTATAAGGGACCTCTGCTCCTGGACCCTTCTCTCTGCCTTTGCTCTTCATGTTGGCTACTTCATTCCCTCCCTGGACTTTCTTTAAGGTTCTCAGTTTCTGTTCCCTAACGGTTTGGAGTCACACGAGGCTCTAGGGAGGCTCCTAGCCTCTTGCCTGTCAGGGCATCATAACTCAAATTCCTGGTGCAGTAAATCTGATTGACTTCACTTAGGAAGCTGTCCACCAGCGGTGGCCCATGAGGGGGAGCCACATACATTCCAGCAGGGGCTGGGCAACCTGGGAGGGCAGGAGGGTGATGGGGTGCTGATGGGGCATGGCTAGGGTTTCCTGGCTTCTCTGGGTTACCAATCCCTGGGGCTCTGTGACTCTCTAGGTATTGATTCACACCCCTAGGGCCAGATCTGTTCGGGGGCAGAGGCAGACTTCCCGTTTCTCATCAGAAACATCTCTTGATCAGATGCCTCAGAAAGTGATTCCACCCATCTCTATCCTTGTCCTGCTAGGCCAAGGATTCCAGCACCACTGTCTGAGTGGGCCTATCTCTTCTTGCCTACAGCCTGCTGTGGAGGTGCCCCAGTATGTGGGTATCCGGCTCCTGGTGGAGGGCTCCACAATCAAGAAGCCCATGACGATGTGTCATCAGCGGTTGGGTGTCCGCCCAGCACTCCCTCATCTGCTGACCCAGCAAGGCTCTGGGGAAGGCAAAGACTCAGGGACCGCTGCCTACAGGTCAGCTTCTAAGAAATGTGCTGGGGCCCGGAGCCTGGGGCACAGTGAGAAGCCAGATCCCACTGACACCACTTCAGCGCCCGGAAAGGGGAAGAAAGGCAAGGCGAAAAGTGCCACAGCTCTGGTCTGCCACAATCTCCGGAAGTGGGACCCCCCCCAGCACCAGGATGGGCTGTGTTTTCACCATGTCCTTTGCTAATGGGAACAGGCAACCCTACCCCTTGAACACATTGCCACTGAGTCCAGAGAACCCTCAGGCCCTGGGTGCGACCATTCCCCCAAAATACCCCAGCGTCCCAAGGCAATTTCTTCCTGCTCTGTGGGCCCCTCCCAACCACCCCACCAAAGAGCCAGTGATAGCAAGTAAAAGCCACAACTCACAAAGTTTTCTTTTAAAATACACAGCCAAATGAATATTGTCCCCTTCAAAGTGACCAGTCTGAAAGGCAGTTAGACTTATTTCATAGATGCTGGGACTCGATCCCAGGTTGATTCCTCTCCAGAGCCCAAGATTTTCCGACTGCAGTACTCTGCCTTTGCCTCTAAGCAGAGTCGCCCCTGGGGGAAAGGACTATTTGTACAGTACTTAACGGTTTCTGCTGTGCTGCTACCTACCCAGCTCCCTTAGTCCTTACAACTAGTGAGGTAGGTGCCATTATCCCCATTTTCCAGCCGAGGTATCAGGAAGTTTAAGTTGCCTGAGGTTGCACAGCTCAGAAAGGGCAGAGCTGGGATGCAGACCCTGGTCTGCTTAACCCCAAACCCCGTGTTCTTCCCATTGCCTGTGGAGGAGGAGTGGGGAGGGCTCCGACTGCCCTCATCCCGCCCTCCGCACACACCTTGTGGGGCAGCTGGTCAGCCTTGGGGCCTCCCCAGCCCCTCACAGCTTCCCTTACTCCCACAGCCCCTTACCACTTCCCCAGCCACCACACCAAAGCCCGGCTGCCTTCTCCCCACGTGCTCCGACCCCAGGGGCGGGTCCTCAGACTGCAGCACAGCAAGCTGGTGGGCTCTAAGGCCCTGTCGACCACAGGCAAGGCCTTGATGACTCTACCTATGGCCAAGGTTTTCATTTCTTTCCCACCTAACCTTGATCTCCAGGTGGCACCCAGCATCCCGGAGCCAAGAAAGGTGGGCCTTGAACTGTGACCCCTCATACCCTGGTGGGCACTGGGGTCAGGGCTGGAGGGCACAGGCAGAGGGTGGCTCCCAGGCTGGCTGGCACCCCAAGGGAAGGGCTTGTCTCCCTCAGAACCCCCTTCCTAAGCAGATTCCTGGTCATCTCTCCCCTTTTCCCTCCTTTCATGCTGAGGCTGTTGCTCTCCCGCGCTTCCGAGGTCCCCACCTGGAAATGCCTTGCTGCCTCTGCCCTCTGAGGTCGGAATTCTTCCTAGCATCCACAGAAAGGTCAAGGCCAAAGGCAAGTTTAAGGCCAGACTCTGCAACAAACCCAAGGCTGAGGCATGACCCCTGAAGAGGCTGAGCCTCCTGGAACCCCGGCCTCCTCTTGATGCCTTCCAGAGGCTGGGGGGGAGTCGGGGATATGAGGCTACGGAAGGCCCTGCTTCGATCCCTGCCACCCCGTCCCGGGTCCAGCGCCAAATAAAAAGAAGCAATGAAGCATTCTGGGCTTGGCTCCACTGCTGTTGAAGTGAAGAATGGGTGGAGCAAGGCCTTCTGCCCTGAGGTCCACAGCAAAGAACAGAAACCGTCAGCAGTTCCTTCATGCAGCAAGGCCCAGAACTCCCGCCTAGTGACAGGCACAGGGCTTCCTGTCCGGGGACTTCCCAGCATATCCGGGCCTGGGCTGCGGGTAGGGAGGATAAGTCTTCACTTGACAGATGAGGAGATGTGGCTTTCCCAAGATCACATGGCAGTGAGAAGGCAGGGACATACTGCCAGAACTGCTGACTTCTGGGATTCCCCCTCAACTCCAGAGGACTAGCTGGGCTGGAAGAAGAATGACATTTTATGGGCATAGGAACATTTATGCCATGAGACAGGGGAAAGGCTCAACCTTGTCTAAACCCCAGCCCTTCTTCAAAGGGAGCAGGTCTGTCCCTTCCTCAGCAAAAGGCCAAGGTCACCTAAAAATGAAATATCCAATGAGCCACACCTGTGTGAAAAAAATGTGGCATTTCCTAGTTGTAGTGGGTTCAGTGGTGGCCTCCCCAAAAGATATGCCCACCTGGAACTTGTGAATGTGACCTTATGTAGGAAAAGAGTCTTTGCAGATGTAATTAAAGATCTTTAAATGAGATCACCCTGATTATCTGGGTGTTCTCTAAATTCAGTGACAAGTGTTCTTGTAGGAGTCAGAAGAAGGCTGGGTACAGTGGCTCACACCTGTAATCCCAGCACTTTGGGAGGCCAAGGTGAAAGGATCACTTAAGGCTAAGAGTTTGAGACTATTCTGGGCAACGTAGCAAGACCCTGCCTCTACAAAAAAATTGTTCTTAATTAGTTGGGCAAGGTAGTGTACATCTGTCGCCCTAGGTACTTGGGAGGCTGAGGCTCAGGGATCACTTGTGCCCAGGAATTTGAGGTTATAGTGGGCTTTGTTTGCATCACTACATTTCAGTCTGGCTGACAGAGCGAGACTCTTTCTCAAAAAAAAAAAAAAAGGCTGGGCATGGTGGCTGACGCTTATAGTCCTAGCACTTTGGGAGGCCAAGGTGAGAGGATTGCCTGAGCCCATGGGTTCAAGACCAGCCTGAACAACTTGGCGAGACCTCATCTCTACAATAAATCAAAAAATTAGCTGGGTGTGGTGGCGTGCACCTGTAGTTCCAGTTACTTGAAAGGCCAACGCAGAAGCATTACCTGAGCCCAGCAGGTCAAGGCTGTGGTGGCCGTGAGCGTACCACTGCACTACATCCTGGGGTACAGAATAAGAGTCTGACCCCCCCAAAAAAAGAAAAGGCCAGGCGTGGTGGCTCACACCTATAATCCCAACACTTTGGGAGGTTGAGGTGAGAGGATTGCCTGAGCCCATCCATGGGTTCGAGACCAGCCTGGGCAACTTGGCAAGACCTTGTCTCTACAATAATTCAAAAATTTTTCGCAACCCGCCCAGGCAACTTGGCGAGATCTCGTCTCTACAATAAATCACAAACTAGCTGGGCGTGGTAGCGCATACCTGTAGTTCTGGCTACTTGGAAGGCTGAGGCGGGAGGATCACCGGAGCCCAGCAGGTCGAGGCTGCGGTGGCCGGGAGCGGCCACTGCACTCCAGTCTGGACAATAGAGTTAGACTCCAACTCAAAAAAAAAAAAAAATTTGCCGGCCATGGTAGCATGCGCCTGTAGTTCCAACTACTTGGAAGGCTGAGGTGGAAGGATCACTGGAGCCCAGCAGGTCGATGCTGGGGTGGCCGTGAGTGTGTCACTGCACTCCAGCCTGGGCAAAGAGTGAGACTCCAACTCAAAAAAAAAAAAGACAGGAGAGGGCCACACAATGGAGGCAGAGATTGGTGTGATGCAGCCACAAGCCAAGGGACGCTTGGAGCCATCAGAGAATCTAGAAAGGATTCTGCCTTAGGGCCTTCAGAAGGAAGTAGTGCTGGGATTTTTGGCCTCCAGAACCTTGAGAATCTATTCCTGTCTTAAGCCACTCAGGTTGTGGTAATTTGTCATGGCAGACCTAGGAAAACTAATATCCCAGTCCAGATGAAGATAAATGTACATAACTCCAATCACGAAGTTCTTGTACACTGAACCGGGAAACACAAGCAGGCTCACAGGAGCATTTTGGTAACAGCCAAATGACCTTACTGTCCATTAACATTAGAATGGATAAACTGGTCTAGTCAAACTCTAGAATTCAAACCACACACCATACAACAAGAGCAGGTCACAGAATAATATATACAAGCATGGTTCCATTTACAGAAACTTCAAAAACAGTCAAAATGAGGTATGTTGTATAGGGAAACGTGTATGTGGTAGAATTCAGATAGAATTCTCCCCAAGTCCCGGCAATGGTTTCCAACCTAGACCGAACAGAACTCCTTCAGGCACTTGCAAAAAGACTGATGACAGGGTCTCCACCTCAAGCCAATTTAACCAGAATCTTTAGGGTGCAGAATGATGGGGATTTGAGCTTCCTGGGGGGAGGGAGGGGGCAGAGGGGGTTCTGATTTGGTGCCAGGGTTGAGAATTTTTGCTGCACAAAACAGGAGAGGGTGCCTCTATTTTTTGCCCAAGTGGGGTTATATATGTGTCAGTTTATAATGACAGTGGTCCTCCTTTATCCACAGGTTGCACACCTGCAGATTCAAACCACCACAGATGAAAAATATTAATAAATAAAACAACAATTACAAACAATATAGCAACTATTTATAAGACATGTATATCATATTAGGTATTATAAGTAATCTAGAAATGATTTAAAGTATGTGGGGAGGATGTATGTGAGCTATGTGCAAATACTATACCATTTTGTATCAGTGGACTGAACATCCACAGATTTTAGAATCCAAGCGGGAGGGTTCTGGAACCATTCCCCTGTGGATACCAAGAGATGACTGTATTCTTCAAATCACAGAGATGTTTTTGTTTTTGTTAAGTCGGAGTCTCACTCTGTCACCCAGGTGGCACTCTGTTGGGCCACCGCAGCCTTGACCTGCTAGGCTCAGGTCATCTTTCCACCTCAGCCTTCCAAGTAGCTGGAACTACAGGCGTGCACCACCATGCCCGGCTAATTTTTTTTTTCATTGTAGATTAAGTCTTGCCAAGTTGCCCAGGCTGGTCTCAAACCCCTGGGCTCAGGTAATCCTCTCGCCTCCACCTCCCAAATTGCTGGGATTACAGGCACAAGCCACCACATCTGGCTGGGCTGGTCTTGAACCACTGGACTCAGGCATGAGCTACCACGCCTGGCCTAGGCACTCCATTAATGTTTGATATATTTCACAATTTTGTAAAGCAAAAGATCTAATATCTCCACTTAGACAAGGTTCCTGGAATAGTCAATTTCATGGTGACTAACGGGTATTTAACTGATACAAAGCTTTAGTTTTACAGAATGAAGAGTTCTGGAGATGGACAGTGGTTCTGGTTGTACAATGTGAGTGTACCTGACACCACAGAACTGTACACTTAAAATGGTGAAGATGGTACATTTTCTATTATATATATTTTACCACAATTAAAAAAAAAAACCTGCCGGGCTCGGTGGTTCAGCCTGTAATCCCACGCCTTGGGAGGCTGAGGTGAGTGGATTGCCTGAGCCCGTGGGTTCGAAACCAGTCTGGGCAACTTGGTGAGACCTCGTCTCTACAATAATAAATAAGGAGCCGAGTGTAGTAGCGTGCACCTGTAATTCCGGCTACTTGGAAGGCTGAGGGGGAAGGATTGCCGGAGCCCAGCAGGTCGAGGCTGCGGTGGCCAGGAGCAGCCACTGCACTCCAGTCTGGGCGACAGAGTGAGACTCCAACTCAAAAAAAAAAAAATCTAACATCTCCCCAAGTCAGGATTGGGACAGAAACTGCCAAATAAAAAGAGGCCATATTTTTTTTTTCTGTCTTGGCTTCTTAAAATTTCTTTTGTTTTGGTGGGGTTTTTTTAATTTTTATTTTGAAGATGTGGGGTACAATTCAGGGTTAGGTATACAAATGTTCATTATGCAGGTACCCTTGTTGATTAGGTGTGCCCTCCCCTCAGGCAATTTCCAACTACTGCCAATCCCTTTTGAATAGTATTGTTAATTGTTCAAGGTCTACTTATCAGTGAAAACATGTGGAACTCAGTTCTTTGTATCCGTGATAGATCACTCAGTATTATAGATTCTAAGTCCACCCAAGTTGTTGTGAAGTTCATAATTTTGTCCTTCCTTATGGCTGTGTAACATTCCACTGTGTATATGTACCACATTGTTTCATCCAGTGAGAGGCCATATTTAACTCAGCAGAAAGCACAGTCCATGATAAACATTTACTGTTTTAGCAAATCCTCAAAACCATACCGTGAGGTAGGAACTTTTATTCTCTTAAGTCCAGAGATAAAGTCACTTGCCCAGTGCCACACAGCAAGCAAGTGGCCTAGCCATGACTTGATGAGGTCTGACTGCACAGCACAGGACCTAACCATGGCCAGACTGCATGCTGAGCACTGCCATCATTCCCCAGGGCCTGGCCCAGCACCACCTCCCGGTTTTCCAATGGGGGTCAGGAACAGAGGGAGGATTCTTGTTGGCGGAGCCTCAGGCACTGTAGGGTCCTGGAGAAATAAGGAGGCAGAGGTGCTAGGAGCTCAATGGGGGCGTCCCTGGGCCTGGTGCCTGGTAGGAGGAGACGATGCAGGTGGAGGTGCAGGGGCAGCTGGGCAGCCTGGGCGGGGGTCAGGTGGAGGCGTCTGAGAAGGGCTTCATCCAGGACCTGAAGCAGGAGAGGCATGTTGTGCACTCAGCCACATAAGTGCCAACCAGCTGAGTCCAGGGACACAGGAGCCAGGAGAGCACTGCCTCCTGCCCTCCCTGGTCTGCAGCTGCTGATCATTTCCTTGCTCTTTCTTTTCAGATGAGACCATACCCCATGCAACTGTTAATCACTCCTCTCTACACACATGCACATTCGCACAGGCACTCACAGAGGCGGAGACTGGCTAGGGGTTGACCAAATCAGTTTCCTCCTGAGCACACAGCTAAGTTATGTTTCCTAGCCCCTCTTGCAGTTTGGTGAGGTCATGTGACTGAGCTCTAGCCAATAGCATGTGGGTGGGAGCACGCCACTTCCAGATCTGGCCCATAAAAATCACATCCACATAAACGTACACTGTCTCCCCTCATCTGCTGGATTTCAACAGCCTGGGTCCCTGAGTGACTGCCTGGAGCAAAGCTCACTCCTGCCCCTCCCATTATTTGAACATAATCACGAGGGAAAAGTTACTGGATTGACTCTGGTGCTTTGGGGTTATTCAGAGAAGACAGAGGTACCCTAATACACACACACAACCTCTTTTACCCCTTGTACCAAACAGACTCAATGGCTCAGAGGGGCTTTTAGAAACCAGCCACTTCAAATCTCTTATTGAGCAGCATGAGGCCGAAGAGAGGGGATGCCACTTATCCGAGACCACACATCAAAACGTGGATACAGACAGCATTGGAAGTCAAGAGGGCCACCTTCCCATTCCAACTGCACTGCTAAGGTCTGGAGATGCTACCCACCCTCACTCCTCAGCCCCAGAAGGCAGCAGGCAGGTGGGCTTGAGTACCTGTCTCTGGGGCTTGGTATTCTCAGTTGGCAGCAGAAAGCGCTGGCCCAGGATGGTGCCTATGCCAGCAGAGTATGTGTGGTCCCCAAGCACAGGACAGAGCTGGAGCATCATGTGTACCTGGAGTTGGCTGGGGAACACTGGGCAACAGGAGACGCAGCATGGTGGGTGGCTATTCTTTCTGTCCCTCCTGGTGTCGTCCCTCTCCCTTTCCTTTGGGGAAACACTACACCCATTCTCTGATCAGGTGGTTTCAGCGAGGTCAAAACTTTGGCCCCTGCCTCCAGAGAGGGGCACATGACCAGGCCAGGACAATCACAGTTGTCAATGCACTTGGCTATGAGTTTGCTCATTAGATGCAACCCTGAATCAACTGGTGAGACAACTGGAATAAGGATCACTCCTTTGTGCTGGGTTCCCAACTGGTGGGGTATGGCCTGGAGCTGCCCCCCTGCAGCTGGGCTGGTCACACACACCTGTGGTGTCCATCAAGTGCTTCCCAGGCTGTTGCTGGGTACCAAGACCTTCCTCCTCCCGCCTTACCTCCCTTCCTAAAGGCTGGCTGGGGTTCCAGGCCCACCTGTCAGTGGCTGTAGCTGGACCAGGGCACAGCCAGAGCCTGTGGCCACCACACGGAAGTGGCTGAGGGTCTTCTTGACACCTTCCAGGATGCCCTTTCGGGACGGGGTCTTCACTGGAACTACCTGTGGTGCCAGCCAAGAGTAAACACAGGCCTGGGAGCTATACTCAGATCCTCCCTGCACCCAACAGACTCAGGACAGGGCCACAGTATGGGCACTGGCCACGGGTCTGTCTTAGGGGACAGGAGAGCCACCCTAAGCCCATGCCCCGACTCCTCTCCAGAGGTGATACATCTGGAAGAACCCCTTCTATTCCCTGTCGAGGCCCCGACTCACAAGATTAGTCCCATCAATGTGTTCCAGTTTCAGAGCTGTCTGGATCTTCCCCTCAGAGGTAGCTGGAATTCCATCAGTGACAGCACTGAGAAAGAGGCAGGAGGTCACAGAGTGGCTTGTTGGGACCTCCCCGCCACCCTGCGGAACCTCCTAGAGCCTCTCACCAGTAGGTGGCTGTGGGCCTCTGGGCTCTCCGTGAGTGGATGAAGAACTTCTGGAGGCGACTTGCTGTTTGTGGACAACTGGATAGGAGTACAAGCCCGGAGGTCTCCCTGAAGGAAGGGGACAAATCACACAAGTTAAAGTCCTTTGGGGCCAGGTGTGGTAGCTCACATCTGTAATCTCAGCACTTTGGGAGGCTGAGGCCAGAGGACTGCTTGGGCCCAGGAGTTCTAGACCAGCCTGGGCAACATAGCAAGATCTCATCTCTACAAAATAAAAAAGCTAGCCAGGCATGGGGGGTCAAGACGGTGATGAACTGTGATCATGCCACTGTACCCCAGCCTGGGTGATAGAGTGAGACCCCGATTCAGAAAAAGTCCTTTGGGCTCATTCGCCAAAAAGGAGACTCCTAGGAAGGAACATTGACTTGCTTAAAGCCAAACAGTAACACCAGGACTAAGGCCCAGACCACCTCCTGAGAAACAAGTCAAGTAAGGCTTCCCCTTGTCTGATAACAGGACTATGGAGTTTAATGTGTTTCTCATTTTGCCCTGGGCCCAGGGAGCTCAGAGCCAAATGTCATAACACATACCACCAATTGCTGAGCATCTACCATGTGACAGACACTCTATTAGGAATTTTACATATCTTAGCTCTTAAATAATTAAATTTACAACAAATAAGCTCATGAGCTTGTAGAACTGCAGAAATATTTCATCTCTAGTACCATCTCTACTTTATGGCAGTTAGAGGAAAGAATATCATAGATTCACTAGCAGTGCGTGCCAGGAGTATGGGCCTGGACAAGTGATTGCACGTGAGCACAGAGATTATTTTCTCTCTCTTTTTCTTTTTGAGTCGAAGTCACACTCTGTCACCCAGGCTAGAGTGCAAGGGCATGCTCACAGCCACCGCAGCCTCGATCTGCTGGGCTCAGGCGATCCTCCTGCCTCAGCCTTCCAAGAAGCTGGAGCTACAGGCACACACCAACTTGCCTGGCTAATTTTTATTTATTTATTGAAGAGACGAGGTCTCGCCAAGTTGCCCAGGCTGGTCTCGAACCCCTGGGCTCAGGCAATCCTCTCACCTCTGTCTTCCAAAGTGCTAGAATTACAGGAGTGAGCCACCATGCCCAGCTTCTGTATCTTAATATTAAAGGAACAGGCTCAGTAAGGTGTCGTGCTTTGCCTAAGAACACACAGTTTGTACTTGAGGATTTGAGCCCACATCCATTGGCTTCCTCCTCCTCATAGTACTTGGACCCTACCTCTATGATCTCAAACCTTCCGTGGAAAGTGTCTCAGCTTACTCCCAAGCAGATGGAAGCCTGTCCTCCAACCTCCCCATCACCCCCACCACTTACCTCCCAGGTGCTTGGACAACTTGGAGCTCCTGCTCCCCAAGCCCCAGGGACTGGCTCAGCTCTGGCAGCACCGAGAACAATGTCAGCTCTCCAGGTTTTCCTGGAAAATGAGAAGGAAAATGACAAGTGGCACCCAGAGCCCTAAGTTTCATTTCACTCTCCCCTTCTCTTCACTATTCCCTCCCTCAGAGTTATCAACCCCCTTCCACTGCATTCCCTTCCCACACCCCCTGCCCATACCTGTCACTGGCAGACCCTGTGGCTTGTTCAGTGTCACAAGAGGTCCTGAAACATGTATCACACGAACATCAGCAACAGCAAAAGCAATGGGAAACCATGATGCAGCACTTAGAGTTTACAAAGCACTTTCTCATTCCTCTTAGCACATGGCCCCACGACTCCCGGACATGAGTCACCAACTACTCTGAACAACTTCTTTCCTCACATATGCCAAACTCACTGCTACCTCAGGGCCTTTGCACTTCCTCTTTCTTTTGTCCCAATATTTCACAGGCCTGGCTCCTTCATATCATCCTGGCAGAAATGTCACACCACAGAGAGGAATCCCCAATCTATATCGTCTCCTCCTACAGTTCCTCACCATTGTAACACCTTGTTTTCATTTATTCATGGCACTGATCAACAATTCATTTATATTTATTTTCGTGTTTTGTTTGTTTGTTTGTTTGTTTTTGGAAACAGGGTCTCACTCTGTCGCTCAGGTTAGAACACAATGGCTCACTGCAACCTGGACCTCCTGGGATCAAGCAATCCTCCCTCCTCAGCCTCCTGAGTAGCTGGGACTACAGGTGGCACATGACTATGCCGGTCTAATTTTTGAATTTTAGGAATTTTACATACCTTAGCTCTTAAATAATTAAGTTCCCAACAAACAAGCTCACGAGTTGTGAAACTGCAGAAATATTTCATCTCTGTACCCTCTCTACTTGACGGCAGTTAGAGGAAAGAACATCAGGTGCCACTGGACTCCAGCCTGGGCGACAGAGTGAGACCTCAACTCAAAAACAACAGCAACAAAAAGTTGAGAAAATGAAGAAAAACGCCAAATGGAGACTGAGGCTCAGAGAAATTATTTTCCTAAAGCCACACAGCAAGCTTATCACAGAACCTGGATACATCTGACTCCAAAGCCTCTGTTCTGTCCACCAATAAACAGTGACATCTTATTACGGCAATCCCCCCTCCCCCATTCCTGAGCCCCTACTCTGCGCAAGGCTTTCTGCACCCTCTCCCCAGTGCAAGCCCATATCACCATGCTGCTAGTGGCCGGAGGGGGGAGGGGGGCGAGCCAGGATCTGATCCCGAGGCTTTTGGGGAGCCCTGCCGACACTCCAGCAGCAAACACCCTTCCCGGGTCTCCGCGCTGCTCTCCCTCCCACCCGTCACCTTTCCGGTCCACCACGGCTGTCCTCAGCACACCAAGCAACGTCTCCGGACTGAGGTCCTTGGGCGGTAGCCCCGGGAAGGGCTGGTCCCCGAGGGGCCCCGAGCATCTGCGGGGTCCTCTAGGTCGCGGCTGGTGCCTGGAAGAGGCGAGAAATGCAACAGGAATCATTCATTTCCCGAGTGCCGCCCATTCCTGCCCCGCACGCCCCTTCCCAAGGCTGCGGCCTCCTACAAATGCCGCAGAACGTCTGGGCTGAGCTTCTCGAAATTCGGGTACGACTGACCCCACAGCGGAGGGAACTGAGGGTCAGCGAGTCCCAGGGACTCTCTGAGGGTAGCACAGCCGAGCTGGGATAAGAACCTGTGTCTGCCTGGTCCAGATTCCGCGCGTCCCCCCCCCGCCCCAGCCTCCTTCCCTCATGAAGAAGGGGGTCCTTAATCACCGGGCCTCGGTGCCAAAGCCTGTGTCCTTGGGCGCTGCTGCTGGAGCCCCCAGCCCCGGCCTCCAACCACACCAGACCCGGCCCCAAGAACCGCAGCCACGCATCTTCTCGAACGAGCACCGTGCGCCCGTGTCCAAAGGAGAGCCTCCTCGCTCTCCCTCGCGCGCTGATTGGTGGAACTGACTGTCAATCGGAATGATGAGCATGCCGGGACTCAGACCCGAGAGGAGGCGGAGCTTTGCCTCCGCTCTGCAAGGAAGTGCGCGCGACGGCGCCTGTGCTTTCTGGGAAACTGAGGCATGGGACCAAAGGCGTTTACTCCGGCCAGAGTTCTAGCCTTAGGACGAAACCGGGACCAAGCGTCGAGCTTTTCGGATGACCATTCCAATCCTAGGGGCCTCCTAACTTCAAAAAACCCACCAGTGTGCACAATTTTGTAAGCTAAATTGGAAAGAAATCCACATCCTTTGGACCAGTAAACCTGCTTCGAGAAACAGAGTGGTGCGTAATCCAAAAGGAGAAAGACGGAAGGAGGTTCACTGTAGCTTTATTTGCAAAGCAAAAACAGAACAAATCTCAAAACTGCGTGGCAGAAATTACCCCGTGGTGAGCTCTACAGGAGAAATACATCTAATACTTAACTCTTTATTTTATATTTTTTTTTAAGTCGGAGTCTCACCCTCCCCTAGGTTGGAGTGGCGTGGCACGATCACAGCTCACCGCAACCTGGAACTCCTGGGCTTAAACCTTCCTCCCGCCTCCTGAATAGCTGGGACTTCAGGCGTGCACCACCTCTCTCGGCTCCGTTCAACATTTTTCAAAATTTTATCTATCTATCTATCTATCTATCTATCTATCTATCTATCTATCTATCAAGTTGGAGTCTAATTCCGTCTCCCAGGCTGGAGTGCGGTAGCACCCACACTCAGGGCCACCCCAGCTAGGCTCCGGCGATCCATCCGCCTCAGCCCTTCCAAGTAGTCGGGGCTACAGACGCGTGCTACCACGCCTTTTTCTTCATTTTCTTTTTTTTGAGTCGGAGTCTCACTCCGTCGCCCAGACTGGAGTGCAGCGGCCGCTCCCGGCCACCGCAGCCTTGACCTGCGGGGCTCCGGCGATCCTTTCGCCTCAGCCTTCCGAGTAGCTGGAACTACAGGCGCGCTACCACGCCTGGCTAGTTTTTGATTTATTGTAGAGATGAGGTCTCACCAAGTTGCCCAGACTGGTCTCGAACCCGCAGGCTCAATCAATCCGCTCACCTCAGCCTCCCAAGGCACGGGATTACAGGCTGAGCCACCGAGCCTGGTTCCTGCAACATTTTTTAAATGCCAACTCTGTGCCAGACCCTGGTATCTCTGTGTTGTTGGCACAGATAACAGGACTCAAGCCATACCTACAAGTTCACCGAATTGCCAGAGAGCAGCATCAGAAACTACCTTGCAAAATGCTACGGACGTGCTGAGGAGAGAAGAGCAAGGAGCAGAGACAAAAATCTGGGAAGGCTTCCCCACATGGGTGTGATGGATGTGGTGAAGAATGAACAGAAATTCAACAGGAGGAAAAAGTGTCTGATGGGAGTAGGAAGGGCAGAGGTAAAAAGCAAAAAGGAGGAACAAGATATTAAGTGAAAAATAACACAAATAACAAAAATGGGTTCTATCCTACACTTACAATGATATAAAACTCGCAATTTCTGTGTTTTATTTATTTGCTGAGAGCACTATAGCTTTAAATTTGCTGTTTGTATTAGCAAAGGACTGTCAATAAACCTAAATCCACCAGAGGCGTGGCTAAATCAGTTGTAGCATATCTGTACTGTGGAGTCACAATTAAAGAATGGGTAGGATTTTTGTTTATTTTTGTTTTTGTTTTGAGTTGGAGTCTCTGTCGCTCAGACTGGAGTGCAATAGCACACTCACGGCCATCGCAGCCTCGACCTGCTGGGCTCAGGTGATCCTTTCGCCTCAGCTTCCCACCACACCTGTCTAATTTTTTTATTTATTGCAGAGACGAGGTATCATCGAGTTGCCCAGGCTGGTCCCGACCCCCTAGGCTCAGGCAGTCCTCTCGACTCTGTCTCCCAAAGTGCTGAGATTACAGGCATGAGCCACCACGCCCCGTTCACTTTCCTTTTTTGATTTAGTGTATTCTGGAGATTGATTCATATGAGCTCTTAAAGAGTAGGAGGAGGCTGAGGCAGGAGGATGACTTCAGTCCAAGAAGACCAGCCAAGACAACATAAGAAGATCTCATCTCTACAAAAAAGTAAAAAATGAACCAGGTGTGGTGACATGTGCCTGCAGTTCCAGCTATTTGTGGAAGGCTGAGGTGGAAGAGTTGCCTGAATCCTGGAGGTTGAATCTGCCTTGAGCTATGATCATGTCACTACACTCCAGTCTGGGAGATAGAGTGAGACACCTGACTCAAAAAAAAAAAAAAAAAAAAAGCTATAATGCAAACAAAGACTATTTGTACACCCTAAATCTATTGAAATAAAAAATAAAAATAAGGCCGGTGCAGTGGCTCATGCCTATAATCCCAGTACTTTGGGAGGCCGAGGTGAGAGGATTGCCTGAGCCCACAGGTTCAAGAACAGTCTGGGCAACTTGGGTGTGGTGATGTGCATCTGTCGTTCCAGCTACTTGGAAGACTAAGGAGGAAGGATTGCCTGAGCCCTGCAGGTCGAGGCTGCGGTGGTCATGACCATGCCACCGCACTCCAGCCTGGGTGACAGAGTGAGACTTCAACTCCAAATAAATAAATAAAAATAAAATAATAAAGATAAAATAGGCAAGGCGCTGTGGATCATGCCTGGAATTCCAGCACTTTGGAAGGTTGAGATGGGAGGATTGCTTGAGCCCAGTAGTTCAAGACCAGCCTAGGCAACGTAGTGATACCCCATCTCAACAAAAAATAAATACATATGAAAATAAAAATAAAACTTAAAAAGATCAAAAAATTCTAAAAACATTTTTTAAAAACAAAGTGAAGGACAGTGTGATTAGAATATGCACATATATGTCATGTATGCATATTTATTTGTCATATTTATATACTTCTGTGTTTCTAAAGGACACATAAAAACAACATGGTTGTTACTTGGGAGGAGTCAGAATCGGTTAGATGAATAATTATTTTTGCCCTTTGGAATTGCTTCACTGTTTTACCTCATTGATATATTTCTTCACACACACACACACACACACACACACACACACACACACACACACACACACAGTTTAAAAATCTAAGCCAGAGCCAGGCTTGGTGGCTCAGCCTGTAATCCTGCGCCTTGGGAGGCTGAGGTGAGTGAATTGCCTGAGCCCGTGGGTTCGAGACCCGCTTGAGCAACTTGGTGAGACCTCATCTCTACAAAAAATCAAAAAAATTAGCCGGTGTGGTAGTGCGCGCCTGTAGTTCCAGCTACTTGGAAGGCTGAGGTGGAAGGATCACCGGAGCCCAGTAGATCGAGGCTGCGGGGGCGGGGAGTGGCCGCTGCACTCCAGTCTGGGTGACCGGTGAGACTCCAACTCAAAAAAAAAAAATCTAAGCCAGATGTAAAATACTGTATGACTCAGTAAAGTTTTAAAAATAAATTTTGTTAATTTACAGAAATAGAAATAAACATTTTAAAAAGACAGTCTGGTTCATTTACATGATGTTTTAGAAAAGGCAAAGTCTATTGGCAGAAACCAGTGGTTGCCAGAGGGTTGGGCTGGGGGGTGGGGGAGGGACTACAAAGGGGCATGTGGGAGCTTCTGGCTTGCTAGAAATGGTGGCTACACAACTGCATACATTTGCCAAAACTTGTGGAGCCATATACCTTAAAAGGATAAACTTTATTGTATATAAATTATACCTCAATAAACTTAATTAAAAAAAAATCTAATAGTTAAATAATTCATTTTTTTAAATGTACACAAATATGGACAGGACTGTTGAGAAATGTGGCAAAAATGAAAGAAGTTTTATCTTGTTTTGGGATCAGTCATGAGCATGTGACTGTGCTTTGTCATGGGCCTCACAGGATTTTAGAATCCTTCTGAAAGGTCTTCAGTGCGTTCAGGAGTACCACTGTGAGCAAAGATGGCAGACTAAGGCCAATGGGCTAGGACACAGCCTGCCTTAACTACAGCAGCCTTCTCTACCAGCAGTGGTTGGCCCCAGGACTGGCCATTCCCCCACTTGGACTGGCCCCTGGCCTTTCTGAGGCTTGCACCCTTGCTCTTGGGGATTTTCCCTCCCCAGCCACCCAGCCTCATCAAAGGCTGCCCTTTCCCGTTCATTGCCCACAGCTACTTTGCCTTTGTTAACCTCTGAGCTCCTGGAAGAACCCAATTTTACCTGGGCCCAGAGGGCTTAATGCCAAGAGACTGTGGGCAATTGCTCAAGATTTACTTGTGAAACTCTGGCTCTCCGGAGGAGGGGAACTTGGGCCAAACAGCAAGCTTCCACCACCCCCACTCCAAATCAGCTATTAATACTTTCACAGTAGGAGCAGGTAAGCCACAGCTTTAGCAAGGGTGGGCTGGGAATAGCTTGAGTGCTACTGTGAACATCACGCCTACATGCCAAAGGCCCACCCCATGGATTCAGCCTGGCTGGGCCAGCCTCTAGCCATAACTGCCAGGGCAGGAAAGCCCAGAATAGAAAGTGCTCTTCAGCTAGCCTTGGCAGCTTCTCCCACACATGGCTGCAGGGTGCAGGTCAGCTGCCAGCAATACCTCCCTGGACTAGCTTTGGTAACTCAGACCTTTGTCTTAGTATTTACTAAATCCAAATAGCCTTTATAGGAAGGATTCTGAAACAATATAATTTTTGAATCTTTGAGTTACAGACTAAATAAAGCACAATGAACTACAAACTCAGCCTTTCATTGTCTGATGCTGAAAAATGCCAGATCACACTGATGAGAAGTTAGAACTCTGGGGCCACCTACCAGCTGACTTGAAATTCTGAGGGTGAAAGTCCTGAACACGATAGGTAAGCTGTCTGGCAAGCTAGGATGGGCACTGGTGGAGAAATGCCTTACAGCATGATGAGTACTTTTCCATCCAACCACTGAAAAGGTTATTATAAAATGTGACACTGAGAAATTAGAAGAGTGACTTAATCCCACCCTCCCAATTGAAGCTCTTCCGATAGGCAAATTTGGAAATTGTCACTTATTATATTTACATGGTCTACTCATGTCTCAAATTCAGCAGACTTTAGTTGTAAAATCAGAAAGGGGTCTCACTATTTCCTAGGCTGACCTCAGACTCCTAGGCTGAAGGAATCCTCCCACTTCAGCCTCCTGAGTAGCTAGGACCCATAGTAACACATCACTGGGCCCAGGCCAATTTTTTTTTTTTTTTTGAGTTGGAGTCTCACTCTGTCGCCCAGACTGGA
>NW_007253962.1:0-787 GCF_000164805.1 Carlito syrichta
GACCTTAGTGAATAATGGCTGTGATTTCCATTACATCTGCTACAGTGTAGCAAATGATTGACATTATCTTTGCTACAGTGTTGCAGATGATTGACATTACATCTGATACAGTGTTGCAGATGATGGACAACAGTTGTTTACAGGAAATGTTTACTAGCACAAAGGACTTGGATTCACATAATTGTGTTTAAGTCTAAGTTCAGTGACTATGAAATGTAAATATTCTTTGTTTATATGCATACTCATTTTAATATCAAAAGAATGTCAAATCTGTGACATTATAGTCTAGTATTTGTAGCTTCACATCTGTCTCCCACTGCATCACCACACATCACGGGAGTCTCTGGAACTCAGTTACATATACACGATGGAATATTACACAGCCACAAAGAAGGACAAAATTATGAACTCGCAGCAAATTGAATGGATTTAGAGTTGGCAATACTCAGTAATCTATCACAGAAACAAGAACTGAGTACCACATGTTCTCTCATAAGCAGATCCTGAGCAATTATCATAATACTATAAGAAAGGGATTGGCAATAGTGGGAAACTGCCAGGGGAGGTAGCGGTGAGGCACACTTCAAGAATAAGGGTACCTCTCTCAAAGCAGGTGACGTGGGGACCAAAGTGAAGCCCAAATTTTGCCTGTTCAATGACCATTTGTATACCTAATCCTGAATTGTACCCTACATTTTTAAAATAAAAAATGCTTTAAAAAAGAGAACCAAACTGGTGAAAGAAAAAAGAAATCCCAACTGTAGTCTAGAAGATGTACATACCATAA
>NW_007253962.1:2119-2900 GCF_000164805.1 Carlito syrichta
CTCATCTTAAGAGGGCTGAGGCACCTGAATTTCTAGAGGCCTAGGTTTAGGCCCAAAAATGTGCCCTCAGTGCAGACATAGTGCTGGAGGTTCTTTATTTGCCGACGTTTCTTCATATTTCTTTCTTTCTTTCTTTCTTTTTTTAAGTCAGGGACTCACTCTGTCACAAGACTAGAGTTCCCTGGTGAAATCAGAGCTCACCACAGCCTAGAACCACTGGGCTCAGGCAATTCTTCTGCCTAAGCCTACCAACTAGCTGCAACTACAAGCACATGTCACCAAACCTTGCTAACTTTTTTGTTGTTGTCATAGAGATGAGCCATCACTATGTTTCCCAGGCCGGTCTCTAATCCCTGGGTTCAAGCAATCCTCTTGTCTAGGCCTCCCAAATGACTGGGATTATAGGCATGAGCCACCACACCCAGCCTCTATTTTTATTTTTATTTTTCATTTTCTTAGAGACAAGGTACCACTTTGTCACCCAGGCTGAGTGTAATGGCAGGATCACAGTTCACTATAGCCTGGAACCCCTTGGCTCAAACAATTATCATACCTCAGCCTCCCTGGTCTTACAAGCAGAGATCACCACACTGGGCTATTTCAGTTTTTCTTTTTCTTTTTTTGAATAGGAATCTCACTCTGTCACCCAGGTTGCAGTGAAGTGGCACACTCCTGGCCACCACAGCCTCGACCAACTGGGCTCAGGTAATCCTTCTATCTCAGCCTTCCAAGTAACTGGAACCACAGGTGCATGCCACAGCGCCCAGCTAACTTTTTGATT
>NW_007253962.1:3969-18367 GCF_000164805.1 Carlito syrichta
CACATGTCACGGGAGAATCTGTGACCTGTGCTTTCCCATGAAGTCTTGGGGGATGTCAGAATTACAAGAGAAAGAACAGGTGGGAGAGAAATAAGGGAGGAGGCAGACAGTGAGGCCAGCAGTTACTGTTCAGCAGATGTGCTGGTGTTATGGGAAAGCTGCAAAGAACTGTGCAAGCAGTAGGATAGAAAAAAGTTATTTAGAAGGTAAATTGGAAAAAAAAAGGTTGTTCCACCTCCTCAAGTTTGAAAAGGAGGCCAAGCATTGAAAAAGTGTCTGGCAAAGGAGCTGGGTGCTTACAAGGCTTTCTTTAAATGTCTGGAACAGGAGTATTCCTGTGAAATGTAACAGTGTGGGCAGGGGTTGCGGAGGTGGTTTTGCGATTAGCTGTTCAGGAAAGCAGCAGCCAAATAATTGATCACACAGGTAAAGAGAGTAGCCCAAGCTCTGAAAAAACAAAGTTTCAAGACACAAACGTTTAGTTTTAAATGTCCTTAGATTTTGCAAACCAAAAGGCATTTGGCTAGGTAAGTGTTTTATATGGGATAACTGCAGGAAGGCTGGAGTCATCAGACAGTGTGTTTCTCTTCTCTCAACGTCCAAATGGTTTGCCATGCAGGATAACTAGAAACTCATCCTTGGAGCAAGATGTTAATTAGAAAATCCTGATGCTGATTACTGGGAAGAGGTTATAGTTTTATTAGTTTCACTCAACGGTGACTTTAAACAGTAAGGTGAATTAACTTTACTTCAGAGAAAAAGTCTAGCAGAGCTGATTACAGAATAACATATGATTTACTGAAGTATACCACTAATCAGTAGTTATAGCAAAACAGAAATATAAAGCAGCTCTCTGCTCTCAAAATAACCCCATTTTTGCTTTGTTAGTCTATTCATTTCTCCCTCTTATTGTTTTGAGATATCCTTATTTATAACTGGGAATAGAATGAAGGTCAGTCTTCTGTAACTACTTCCTGCTTGACCGGGGCCTAGAGGTGTCCCTGCCTGTCTAAAGTAAGATGAAGGAATGAGAGGAGAGGAGCTAGTGGAGTTGGTATTTTCAGGATTTGCACACAAAGGACTGCACAGAAGCACTTGACTTTGAGAAATTGTGACGGAAAAAAATTGACAATGTTATTTTGGCGGGTTGCATTTTGCATTGTAGGAAATAAGGGTGAACAAGAGAATTTAAACCTAGTTTGATGGGTGAGAGAAATCTGTCCCTTTTGCTTTTAATAACAAGCCTGATGTATAGCTACAGTGATTAATATGCTAAAGAGGGTGGAGCCCAGGTAGCGACACTGAGAGAGGGAAGATTGACATCTCTCTGCCTCTGATGGGAGGGGCTGGAGGAGGGGTGGTATTGGCCTTCTTCCTTGACAGCAAAATGTTCCCTAAATAAAGTTGAAACATTTTTCCTGCTTGAACAAAATAATTGGCAACATTTCAAGCAAAATTGTTGCTTTGTTATTTATCTTATGTTAGATTAGTAATCCTTCTGCCTGAAAGGAGATTGTGAAGTCTTCAGCAATTTGGAATTGAAAAGCACTATAGCTGATTATAGACTGCAGAGGGTGACTGAGATCTTAAATACTACTTTTCAATTTCACAATAGATATTGTTTACAACAACAATTTACCTGGTTTGCAGGCAGTTCAAGAGCAGGCTGTGGGAGAGGTGTGGTTCCTGAAGATTTTGTTTCTATCCCACCCTAGAGAGACTGAATTGAAACCCTGAAGAGTTTGTTTTGTTTTGTTTTTTAGTTTAAGTATTAAAGTTTCCCAAAGTGTGATGTTATAACACAGGATTACCAGACCTTATAAAAATTACTATTTATCTAGAGTGATAGTTTAAAGTTTGTGAAGGAGGAAAGCACGGGGGGTGCTGACTGACTTCATTCTCTTCACTCACCCTCCCACCCCGGCCCTAGCCCCATGTTGTATACAGAAGAAAATTATTTTGAAGATTATCAATTAAGAGGCTCATGCTCTGGTCTCTGAGTTGCATTTTGATCATTTTACGACATGTTTTAACTCTTTATCTTTGTCCTATCCTTTTATCTTTAAATAACAAGTCCTTTTATTATAGGACAAAAGTTTATCATACAATATCCTTTTCTATACATAATTATTCTCTTTCCTTTACATCCTTTCTTACCAAAAGCATACTTTTATGATAACAACTTTCTTTACATCTCCTCTTTGCTTTCTAATTTCTTTTCTTTTCTACAGATAGCTCTTTACAGTTATACTCTGAATTGACCTTTAGTAACCTTTGACTAACACAACGCTATATATTCCAACATCGATGGCCAGGACCAAATAGTTGGCACCTGTGCTGATGAAGAAATTAATTTGTCCAGCACCCTACTATTCACTAGGGGGTTGTTGGGTTGCTGATGAGCTAGTGCTGGGCACTTTAGCAGACTTCCTGGTCTCCTCAGTAGACATGTTTCTGGCCCTGGTGTTCTCTCCTCCTTGTAAAAGAGAGTACACCTGCTTTCCAATGGCTGCCTGGTCTGTGCAGTGGATAATGTCCTCGAGTTTAGACCTTTTAGTGGCAGCTGTGCTTCAAGTGCCCCCACACACTGGACCCGTAGCAACAGACACCATTCCCTGTTAGCACATTTGTTCCTACCAGCTCTCCGATGGGTAGTTGGAGTCTCATAGCTAATTGCAACTGCCAGTTGGGATGCCTGTTTTTTGGTCCTCCGGTCCTGTCTTCTCCAACACATCCTTCATTGTGTTGGCACCCTTTGTTTCTCTAACATCTCAGTTGAAAAAGTATTCAAAAGTTTTTCTTAATTAGTAATACATATGAACATTTTGATTATTTCTCTGTTGATAATAAACCATAGTAAAACCCTCTAGAGTGAACAGACCATGTGGATATGAAATGGTCTGTCCCTACTTGATTTTAATTATGAACAGGCTAGCCAGGCTCGGTGGCTCAGCCTGTAATCCCGCGCCTTTGGGAGGCTGAGGTGAGTGGATTGCCTGAGCCCGCGGGTTCGAGACCCGCCTGGGCAGCGAGACCTCATCTCTATAATAAATAAAAAAATCAGCCGTGCATGGTAGTGCATGCCTGTAATTCCAGCTATTTGGAAGGCTGAGGGGGAAGGATCGCCGGAGCCCAGCAGGTCGAGGCTGCGGTGGCCGGGAGCGGCCACTGCACTCCAGTCTGGGTGACAGAGTGAGACTCCAACTCAAAAAAAAAATTATGAACAGGCTAATTTTATAAGAATTTTTATAAATTATTAAATTACAGTCTTAGTTGTGAGGTGTAGACAATTAGGTGAGAGCGATCAGTTCTCAAACCTCGTTGTGTCACACAGACAGCATACCACCTTTTGTTTCTCTGGCAGTAGAAGTAATGGACTTAACAAAGTGATCTAACTTAAAAAATTTTTATCAAGCCTCACATAACAAACAAGCTATTATCTATTACCAATGGTTTAGCAAATGATAAGAGCACTTAGGCCTGATGCTGTGGCTCATGTCTGTAATCCCAGCACTTTGGGAGGCCGAAGTAAGAGGATTGCCTGAGCCCAGGGGTTCAAGACCAGTCTGAGTAACATGGCGAGACCTCATCTCTACAATAAATCAAAAAATTAGCCAGGTGTGGTGGCACTTGCCTGTAGCACCAGCTATTTGGAAGGCTGAGGGAGAAAGATCACCTGAGCCCAGCAGGTTGAGGCTGCAGTGGACGTGAACATTGCCCTCCAACCTGGGCAACAGAGTGAGACTCTGACAAAAAAATGGTCCCCCAAGAGGCCAAAAGAGTGAGAGAGAGTACACAGAGGGACCTGGGCCCCAATAAAACCTTCCACATCCTCAGCCAGCATCCCTTGTACAAGATCAGTGGAATTAGCCTGAGTATGTGAGTAATGTGTGAGAAAGGGGTCCTCTTTGTCTCCTCAATCCACCAAAGATAGTACTTCTATAGTGCAGAGAACCTCAAATTCCAATAAACCTGCTCCAAGGTGCAGGTTTGGGAGACTGGCCCAAGATTTCTGCAGAGGTTTCCAGGCCCCAGCAAGAAAACTCCTGAAGGAGACTACAAATAAGCTTCCCAGGTCACATTTAGAGACCTTCTAGCAAGATAGGGTAGTGCATGAACTTTCTGGCAAAGTAACTTCATACCAGATAAAGCTGAAGTGATGGGGGAGGGTCCAGTCAAAGCAGCTGCTCAGGTCAGGTGGTGAAGGAAAAAATAATAGAGAGAGAGCCAAGCAAAGTCCTGGCCAGAATTATTAATTCCCTTCAAAGTTTCAGCAGTCTACAGACAGACTTGAGTTAGAAAGGAGGATAATGAGAGAGAGAGAGAGTGCAGGTGAGTTCATCCTCCCTGTCTGGGTACCATAGGTTAAGTCCATGTGCCCATGTCACAGGAAAGATGCAAAGAATTGCACAAGGGTTTGGTTAGAAAAAGTATATATAGTAGGTAAATTAGAAAAAAAAATTGGTCCACCTCCTCAAGATTAAAGAAGAAGCCAAACATTGAAAAAGCATCTGACGTTGAATGATTGAAACTGAGTGTTTATAAGGCTTCCATTAGAAGGCTGAAAACAGGAGCATTTCTGTGAAATATAACAGTGAGGATAGTTGTTGTCATGGTATTTAGCTGTTCAGGATGGCAGCAGTCAAATAGTCAAATATGTAGGCAGGGAGAGTAGTGCAAGGCCTGCAAAATAAAGTTAAGACACAAATGTTAAGTTTTAAACATCCTTGAATTTAGGGAACAAACAGGAATTGAGCTTGGAGTGTGTTGTCTATGGGAAAATTGTAGGAGGGCTGAAGTCATCCTCATGGGTCATTTCTGTTCTCTCGTGGTCCAAATGGTTTGTCTTGTCATGCAAGATAGCTAGAAACTCATCCTTGTGCAGATGTTAATTACAAAATAGTAAGGCCCACTCCTGGGTGGAGGTTACAGTTTTACTAGTTTTACTCATTGGTGATTTTAAATAGTGGAGGGAATGGTACTTACTTCAGAGCAAAATAGTTAGCAGAAGCAATTGTGTAATAACATATTATTTACTAAAGTATACCACTAATTGGTAGTTATAACAAAATAAAAGTTGAGCCCAAGCCCAGCAGCCTGTCCTCAAACGGAGGTAATGCCATTTTGAGTTTTTTGTCTTTTCAGGAACGCTCTTGTAAGACTCTGATGATGACTCAGTAAATCTACATTTAACAAGTGGAAAGAGAGAATCATAAAATAAGTCAATTATGCTTTCATCCTCCACTCAGTATAACTACATTTTACCTAAGATAAAGTAAACATTTGAAAAGCAGGAGTAGAGGAAAAATCACTTATGCATTCATCTCAGGGCAGGCAATGGAATGATTTCTGGTTTTCTCTTTGTCGTGTACCTGTGAAGGCAAGCTGGCAATGTACATCGTTGGGATGAGATTCAGCAGAATTTGATGTTAGGGCTAGTTAATAGGGGCATCTGTGTCCTGAAACATCTAGGGGCTCACAAGAATTTTCTATGTGAGCGATTTTTGAGATAGAGGCTATCTGGGTGGGCTTCTGTCATTTTGAGAGCCTTGCTGATGAATAAGGCTGTGACACAAGATTGAGAACTTACAGCTGTGTTTGGGAACAAAAGGAAGGCAGCATTGCATGACCCAGTTCCCAAGTTTAACTTTCCCTTTGGCATAGTGAGTTTGGGGTCCCAGGATTCTATTTTCTTTCACAATGATATTGATTTTTAAAATATGCTTTATGTGGTGATACGTAGAATGTATATTCTGTGGTTGTTGAGTGGAGTGTTCTGTAGGTATCTATTAAATCCATTGGTCAAGCGCCAAGTTGAGGTTCCAGATCTCCTTATTGATTTTTTCCCTTTGGGTTATTGATCTAGGTTTGTTCATGTGACATTGAAGTCTCCAGTTATGCTAGTGTTAGCGTCAATGTCCTCTTTTAGTTTACTTAGTAGTTGCTTTATATATCCTGTGTTGGGTGCATATTTCTCATAGATGGATTGAGACTTTGTCATTATGTAGTGTCGTTTCATATTTTTTAAAATTTTGACAGCTTGAAGGCTGTTTTGTCTCATATTAAAATTGTGACTCCTGCCTTTTTTTTGGGGGGGGGTGTCTTCCATTCACCTTAGAGTTTATTCTCCATCTTCTAACTTTAGGTCTGCAGATGTTCTTTGTCATGAGATGTGTTTCCTAGAGGCAGCATATTGTTGAGTCATGCACTTTTATCCAGCTTTCCATTCCATGTCTTTTTAGTGGTGACTTTAGTTCATTCACGTTTAGGCTGATTATTGAATTGTGACAGCTTGTCCATGTCATAAGCCTCTTATAAGACTGCTTTGCTTATTTTAGCCTTGTGTTAATCTATGTGTTTTCATTTTTGCTGATGTGCTGTGTGCTCCATTGCTTCTGTGTTTGTGATCTTGTGAAGTGTATGGACTTTTGTTTCTTTTTTCTTCCATGCACAGCACCTTTTTAATCATCTCCTGTAGAACTGATCTGGAAGCAGCATATTCTCTTAGGATTTGGATGTCTAGAAAGGATTTTAATTCTCCATTAATGGTGAAGTTTAGCTTGACTTGGTAGGAAATTCTTGGTTGAAATTGTTTATCTTTGAGAATATTAAAGATTGGGGTCTAATCTCTTCCAGCTTGTAGTGTTTCTGCAGATAAGTCTGCAGTGATTCTGACTGGTCTTCCCTGGTAGGTAGTCTGACATTTTTCACTTACTGCCTTTAAGATTTTTTATTTTATATCCATTTTGCGTAAGTGAATTACTATGTCTCTAGGAGTTGGTTTTCTCATAAGATGTCTTCCAGGAGTTCTCTGAATTTCTTGTGCTTGTGTAGTCATCTCTCTGGCCAGTTGAGGAAAATTTTCTTGAATGATCTAACGGAGTCATTGCTCCTAAGTGTTTTCCATTTCTCTTTCTACTTCATGTATACTAATCAGACATAGGTTTTGGATTCTTGATATAATCACTAGTTTCTTAGAGAGTTTCTTCTTTCCTAGTTTTTTTTTTTCTATATTTTTAATAGGTAGGATAAACTCCCTATGTTGGTCTTTCAGCTATGAGTTTCTTTCTTGTGCTTGGTTAATTCGTCTTCCCATACTTGTTCATTTGTTATTTCTGTCTTGGATGGACTTACATTATTTATTTATTTATTTATTCATTTATTTATTTTTGAGTCAGAGTCTCACTGTCACACAGGCTGGAGTGCAATGGCATGCTCATACCAATGCAGCCTCTATCTGCTGGGCTCCAGTGATCCTTCCACCTCAGCCTTCTAAGTAGGTGGAACTACAGGTGCATGCTGCCATGCTCGGCTGATTATTTATTTATTTTAGAGACGGGTTCTCACTGAGTTGTCCGGGCTGGTCTGGAATCCCTGAGCTCAGGCAATCCTCTCATCTCAACATCCCAAAGAATTATATTCTTTGAAAGTGCAAATATTTTGGCATGTGGATACTATCTTGATGAAAATGTGCTGTTCAGCATGTCCCTGGGAAGTCCTGAATGGAACTAGACACAGGCAGGGATGTAGAGAGGAAAAGAGGGCCTGCTAGGAGGAAGTTCAGAGGGCTGCATCAAAGACCTGGTTCAGCATTTTGGCCTGGAGACTGGAGGATGGAACTCAGACAAGGATGGATTTGAGGGAAGTTCCAATGTGTGGTTCTGTTGCAGCTTGATTGTGCATGTGGGAGGCAAGTTGAGGTCCATCTGATTTGTGCATACAGGGGCATGTGTAAAAGCAAGGTATCTCTTTTTGGCCCTATGTGGGCAAACTCAGATAGTTGGTGAGGTGGCCTGTCTGTGTCAGCACAGGCTATATGTCTGAGTCGAGTGAGCCTCTGCTGACCCTCCATGCCAGGCACTCTGTCTCCCTGGTTTCTAAAAGCAGCCACCACCTCAATCTGAACACAAACAGACACCTCTGCCAAGACTACATCAGATGCTTTGAGTTAATTAAGGTCCTGAAAAGATTTCTGTGTTGGTCCCCTTGGCTCTAAGGTCAAGGGACTGGTTGCCTGAGTCCCCATGAGGAAAACCTCAGAAGACTAGGTAACTGTGTTCCTGGGGGTCATAGGTCAGAGACTTGATGACCAAACCTCTAAGGTCTCTGTTTCTTCACGAAGTGACCATTTCTTTGAGATTCTATTTCTTCATGAGGAAATAGGGATGATTATAATTCCTCTCATTCAGAGTTGAGGAAAGATTCAAAGATAAGCATTGGAATAGGTTGGCACAGTGCTGGCATGGAAACCAGGCTCAAAAAATGACAGCCAGAAGGTAAGTGACTCTGAGGCTGGTGGCTAGGTTCTGGTGCTCTCTGTCCTAGGGCTACGCTTTTCATTCATTTCAGAAATATTCACTGAGCACTTCTCATATGCTAAGTGTTGTTGAAATTTTGGGAATACTGAGGAGAGAAAATAAGGAAAGAAATAAAGATAGTCATCACAGAAGCTTATTCCTCCCAGGCTTGTTCATCACCCAGCTTTGGCAGGGGGTATCAAATGTTCTGGTGTATTCAACCATCTGGTGCAGTCCGCAAAACATGAGGACTCCTCGAGATCAGCCAGGAGGGCTGGAGCTCAAACCCAGGTCTGTTTCTGTGTACCTCCTCTTCTCCCCCAATCCAAAGGACCTGGCACTGCAAAACTGACAGACTCACATTGGCTGGGCCAGCTCCTGCTCTTATGAATTGCCAATTTCTCTATGAGGACCCCTCCCCTAGTCTGCATCTCAGGATCCCCACCTCAGTCTCCAAACTCTTTCTTTCTCCCAGACTTCTAGAGCTCTACTGTCCACTACAGTAGACACTCACCTTGTTTCCCTGGAGCACTTGAACTGTGACTCTTCTGAATTCAAAGGTGGTGCAAGGTGATGTACACACTGGACTTCAAAACCCTGCTGTAAATAAAAGAATATAAAATAATTCACTACATTTTTTAGTATATGTAACTGAAAATGTCCTGGATACATTGGATTCTATAAAATCTATTATTCATGCTAATTACCCATGTTTCTTTTTACATTTTCAACAAGGCTATTAGAAATTTTAAAAATACATTTGGGATTTGATTGAATTTCTATTGGACACACATCTGCTATGATGCCTTGTCTTCCACATGTGGTACCAACACATGCCAGTGCAGTTCCTCCCACCAAGGAAGAGACTGAATAGAGAGGGGTGGGGGCAGTCTGTGAGAATGTTTGAGAAAGTAGAGCCTTGAGATGGCATCAAGACAGGCCATTTGCAACAGGGGACTTCTATAGGGGAGAAACTCCACATCTTGGTAAACAGAGAGAGGCAATGTGGCAGCCTGAATAATGACTTCCAAAGACATCCACGTTGTGAATCCTGGAACCTGTAGGTGTTACCTCTTATGGCAAAAGGGACTTTGCAGATGGGTATTGAGATGAGGAGATTATTTTGGAGTATCTGGATGGCCCTCTATGGAATCCCAAGTGTTCTTATAAGGCAGATGCAGATGGAGATTTGACCACAGAGGAAAAGATGAGGATAAGATGCAGAAGCAGGAGGGAGGAGTGATGTGAGGAAGGGGCACAGCAAGAAATGCAGCAGCCACTTTAAGGCAGAAAAACAAGACAAGACTCTACCTGGAAGGCTCGAGAATGAACATAGCCCTGCCAACACCTTAATATTACATCTCTGACTTCAAAACTTGCTATAAGGCACAGACACAGAGACAACAGTCATTTTTAAGATAAATTTAATTTGATCTAAAATACATATACAAATATTATCAAGACCCGAGGATAATGTAGGACACACTAGACCAGATACACAACTTGTGTGAATGTACATTTGTTCAAGTGCTTTGTAAATCTTTCTGAATGATCAGTGCCCTAGAATCCAGTAATTCCTTCCTGGGTCTATTCTTAAAAGAAAGCCATACATGTGCACATAAGTGACATACACTAGATATTAACAGGGGCTCAATCATAACAGTGCCATATAGGAAGTTGCCCCAATGACGTTAACAAGTAGAATGGTGTCATGTTTTTAAATTGTAGCAAAGGGTACCTGCACAATGAATATTTGTATACATAACACTTAACTGTACACCACAACTTTAAAATAAAAGATATATATTTTTTAAAAAGAAAAAGAAAAGAAGAGAAATATTATAAGCCCTTTCTAGCCTCTCCAGGAGCAGAAATATCTTCAAATAATGGCATTTAACTTTTGTTCCATGATATCAACTGAGGTGGGTGCAGGTGATCCTTCTGCCTCAGCCTTCCAAGTAACTGGAACTACATACATGCACCACCATGCCCAGTTAATTTTCTGATTTATTGTAGAGACGAGTTCTCACCAAGTTGTCTAGGCTGGTCTCGAACCTGTGGGCTCAGGCAATCCTCTCCCCTCCACCTCTGAAAGTGCTGGGATTATAGATGCGAGACGCTGTGCGCAGTCACATTAAGCATTTAAGGAGGATTTGTCTTAAAGGGTCCCAGCTCTATGGAGCTTTTGTTGTCTTTTGTCTATCTTAAGTCTATTTTGAGAGCGAATTTTTGGGGTCATGGAGATTGCTTCCTCTATGCCCTCCACCACCTGGGGTCTTTAACTGAGTCACTATTTGACATAAGTGCGCCATGGAAAAGTGCATTTTAGAGATCTCTCATTGTAGAAAATTGATGGAAATGTTAAATTGAAAGAAAGATGTAACAATGGCATACCCAGTCTTAAGAATTCTCTTTTCTGATATGAGATATGAAAAAAAGTTTTAGATCTCTGTGGTTTATAGCTTAATTGAAAGCTAATATTCAAATTATATAGTTTTACAAAGCCTTTATGATTTTTCTCTTTGAATTCTACATTTGGGTTTTAGTCAAAAGACTAACTTCTTTCTGTTTACTTCCTCCTTCCTCTTGCTACCTTCTATGTCCAAAAAAGAGAATTTTAGAACAGCCTGGAATCCTTAGGGAAAATAGAAAAGGCACCACCAACTCCTTTTGGGGAGGAACTTCTGATTTTCTTTAGTAAACCTCAAGAGTTTAAGTGGAATGATTTCTCCATGGTCTAAAACTCTGTACTGTGTTGATTAGTTCTTTATTGCTTTTAGGCATATGAGAAATTATTTTGCTTTGCACTGAAAATTTGACCTTGGTATATGTAATAAGTATATATATATGTATACTTTTCAAATAGGTAAACACACACACACACACAAACATATGCAGACATATATGTTTCTAAATATACATTTTTCTCCAAGTTGCTGAAACTATAGGCATGCACCACTATGCCTGGCTAATTTTTAAAAAATTATTTTATAAGCCAAATATAAACTTTTTCTCAAATGTGTTAGTTCATGTGACTTTAGCAATCTTTAGTGAATATTTTTAATATAGGTAAAATAGAAGTGTCTTCAAAATTTAATTTAGAAATTTTTTCTGAGTTTATTAGTCCATTGGTCTGATACTATTTCTGCTATATGTTTTAAATGATAAAACTTTATTTTCACAACACCTTTTGTACTTGCTTAAGTTATAAATTTAAGCTTTTAACATAATGACGCTTAGACCCATACATTGACCTTTCTCCTGCGCTATACATCTTATACAAATTAGTATTGCTGTTCTCCCAGGTTTTTTACGAAAATAAGAGTTGCTAAGAGTTAACATTGTAATTCATATATATAATGAAAACTACTAGATGAAACTGGATGCATTGGCTCACGTCAGAAATCCCAGCACTTTGGATGGTGGAGGCAAGAGGATTGCCTGAGTCCACAGGTTTGTGACCAGCCTGGGCAACATGGCAAGACTTTGTCTCTACAGTAATTCAAAAAAATTAACGAGGAATGGCGTTGCACACCTGTAATTCCAACGACTTGAAAGGCAAAGGTGGAAAGATCACCTGAGCCCAGCCTGTCAAGGCTGCAGTGGCCGTGATTGTGCCACTGCTCTCCAGTCTGGTTGACATTGTGAGACTCCAACTCAAAACAAAGCAAACTAACAAAAAGCTACTAGATGTAAGAAAAACAATACTACATGCAAAATATATAAGGAACATAAGATATGTTTTGGTGAAAAGTTATAAGAAAGCATGGAAATGTGTTTTTTGTTAAAGGAAAAGTAATTATGTCTAAGTTTGGGCTTTTAAAGTAGTCTTAGAATCAACAGAATATAAGTAATAGCTAAAATTAAATAGATACAGAAAGCTGGGGGGAGTATATAAGGTGGAATTAAAAGATAAAACTAAAAGGTTAAGTAAGTTGTCAAAGGTCTGTGGAAGATTGGTCTATGAAGAATAGCCACCATTTACATATCAGTGATGCTTCTGTCCCTGTCACCATGGTGAGTCTCACCACCCCTCCTGCAGATCATGTCGGGGGGGGGGATTTTTCTCTTACACAAAGGACATATTCTAAAATATCCATCTCTGAACATTTGGACAACTTACCCCACTGTTATAATGCAGTGTATGTCAATTCTGATGCTAACTAGGAGAGATGACCTGGAGTTCACCCTAGTAAAGCTCACTGAGGAGATAACATTAGAACTGACATCTCAATGAGGAATACCTATGAGCAGATCTTGGTGAAGAGGTTCTGCCTGATGTAGCCTCAGGGGCAAAAGTAATCTGGCAGATGTGAGCTTAGCAACAGAGAGATGAAACAATACTGATACTTATTATCCATGGACTTCAACAAGAGGAGCCAGAAACTAGATAAATAGATCATTTCATGCCTGTTGTATATTCTACCCATTACAGTGTTTTCATTACTCGGCTTACTTTTCCATTTTTTTTTCAGTTCTCTTTATGTTGTTGTTGTTGTTGTTGGGTTGTGGTCTCACTCTATCACACAGGCTGTATCAACTTCCTGAGCTCAGATAATCCTTCCGTCTCAGTTCCTTGAGTAACTGAGAGTATAGGTGTGCATCTCCACATCCTTTTGTTGTTATTGTTGTTGTAGAGACAAGGTCTTACTATGCTGCCTAGGTTCATCTCAAACTCCTGAGCTCAAGCAAGTCTCTTGCCTCGACCTCCCAAAATGCTGGGATTAAGGTATGATCCACCGCCCCTGGTCTCAGTTCTCACCTAATATCACTTTTATAATATTTCAGGGTTTCTCTGTTGCCTTACTATTTTGTGTGTCCTTTTTGGGGACAGGTCTTACCACTGTGTTGAGAGCTCCAGGAGGGCAGGCCTGGTACAGACTTGGTAGCTGTAGGATGGAGCTCAGGAAATGAGATGCTGAGGACAGAACTTGAGGATTAAAGACCTTAACAATCATAAATCTATAAAATTATCTTCTAAGAAGAAAATAATATAAGGAAAACACTTAATGACATTGGATTTGTTTAAATGTAATACTAATAAAAAGGCAACAGAGGAACATAGACAACAGAAACTACTTAAAAACGTGTTCAAAGGCTTTGCAGACATCACCACCTTGAGCTCTTTTCCATCATCTCCACCTTTTTCTTCGATATTGCCATAGATAGTGAACCCTTGGACTGGGATTCCTTCAAGCTGTTTGCAAATAAACACTCAGAGACAGCAGAAAACTTTCCTGTTCTGAGCACTGGAGAAAAAGAATTTGGTTATAAGGGTTCCTGCTTTCACAGAATTATTCCAGATGTTTTGTGCCAGGATGATGACTTCACACGCCATACTGGCACTGGCAAGTCAATGGGGAGAAATTTGATGCGAACTTCATCCTGAAGCATATGGTTCCTGGCATTTTGTCCATGGAAAATACTGGACCCAACACAAGTTGTTCCCAGTTTTTCATATGCACTATTAAGACTGAATAATTGGATTGCAAGCATGTGATCTTTGGCGAGGGGAAAGAGGGCATGAATGTTGTATAAGCCATGGAGGACTTTGGCTCCAAGAATGGCAATTCCAACAAGAAGCTCACTATTGCCAACTGTGGACAACTTGAATAAATTGGACTTGCTTTATCTTAACTACCAGACCATTCCTTCTGTAGCTGGGGAGAGCATCCCTCTGTCCCATTTGCTGGCAATATCCTATAATATTTGTGTTCTCACTGCAGTTCTTTGGGTTCCATATTTTCCTTATTCCCTTCCAGTCAAGTTGGATTGAAGACAAACAAAAACTAAATAACAAAAAGAAATGTGTTCACAGTAAAAGAAGAAATGGACACAATGAATGACAACCTGAGACAAGAGAGAAACCATTCGTAAGTCACATACCTTATGAGATATAAAATCCAGAATAAATAAAGAACACTTGCAATTGAAGAACAAAAACAAACCAATATCCATTTGCATTTTTTCTTAGAGACAGGATCTTGGTCTTTCACCCAAGATAAAGTGCAGGGGTGGAATCATAGCTCACTACAAACTTGAACTCCTGGATTGTGTGATCCTTCTCTATCCATCTCCCAAAACTCAAATGAAAATATGCT
>NW_007253963.1:0-1881 GCF_000164805.1 Carlito syrichta
CCCAGTCTCTGCACCCATTCAAACAGGGGGTCTGGGGTCATGGTGGTCATCGTCCTGTTCTCTAGGAGGCTGAGGTGTAGGATCACTGCAGCCTGCAATTTTGAGGCTGGCAGAGAATGATGGTCATGTATCCAGGCCCTGGACTGGTGCCTGTCATCCTGGACACTCTACAGGCTGAGACGGGAGGATCGCTGCAGGCCATGCATTTCAGGCTGGTGGTGAACGACTGCCATGTCCTCAGGATGCAGCCTGGGTTAAATAGCTAGAACCTGTCTCCAAAAACATCAGAATCGTACACAGATTCTCAACTGTGTGTGATGTGTTCACAGGGCGACTGGCTTTAGAGCCAGGAAAAATGTGATTGGACAGAAGAAAGGTCCCTGGGTGAAGGTTGTGCCCTGGCATTTCTTGGCAGAAGGACTCATTGCCGAGTCAGTGGGTCTGTCTTCCTGGGGCACATTTCTCACCTCAGAGAGGAGAGCCAGCAGGAACCCGGCCTGGGAGCCTTGCGAACTCACACGCAAAAGTGGGGGCAGAATTGAGGGGGTTGGGACTGGAAAGTGGTGAGCTTGGGGGACCCTCATATGTGGGGCTGGTGGGGGGAAGGACTGAGGGCAGAAGTTTTGCAGGAGAATTTCTTTCTTTCTTTCTTTCTTTCTTTCTTTCTTTCTTTCTTTCTTTCTTTCTTTCTTTCTTTCTTTCTTTCTTTTCTTTCCTCACTAGGTTGTTCAGGCTGCTCTCAAACCACCCATCTCGGGCCTTCCTCTAGGGTTGGGACTCCCAAACTGCTGTGATCATAGGCTTTCCATTTGTTCATCCTGTTATTCCAGTCTGGTCTTGAACTCTGGCCTGAAGGTGATCCTCCTGCCAACGTGTGCACTCACCCTTGGTTTTCTGGGTTTTGCTTGGTGTCGTGGTGGGGGCTTGCTATGGAGCCAGTCTGGTCTCAAGCTCCCGGGCTCTGGCCATCTTCCCATCTTGACCTCCCTGAGTGCCAAAGAGACAGGCGTGAGTTGCCTGGCCATCCCAGCCTCCTCACAGGTTTGAGAGTCATGCCCTCCCTTTACCCAAGGCAGCCCATAGGAGGAGCGAGCAGGTCCTCTCTGGGAATTGAGGTGAGCAGAGGGGTGGGTACCCCAACAGAGACACTCCCCTGTGTCAGACGCTCTCCCTGGAGAGGGCTAGGTGGGCAAATCCAGCCACCCATACTGGGGTCCCGGGTCATCAGAAGGGAGTGGGCCTCGTGGTAGTGCCCCATGAGGGGTGCGGAGGCCAGACGTATGGTCTCACACCTGTCATTGAGGCATACTGGAATACTGAGGCAAAAAGATTTCCTGAGCCCCAGGGTCAAGACCAGCCCAGAAATCTTGGGGAGACCTTGTCGCAACAAGACGCTAAAATATTAGACTAGCGTGGTTGCACACACCTGTTTTTCCTGCCACTCGGGAGGCTGTGGTGGGAGGATGAATGTATCCCAGTTGGTGGAGGCCGTGGGGATGGAGAGTGGACCCCTGTGCTCTGGTCTTGGCGACAGAGTGGGATTCCAAATGAAAATAATGCCAACCACCACCACCACCACAAATACATGCCTGTCTCACAGGCTCAGCCTGGCATCCCAGACATTTGGACTTAGGGGTTGGACAGCCTGAGCTGTAGGTTAGACACCAACCTGAGACACAGCATGAGACTCGTCTCAGCCTTCAAAAATAAATATAAAGATTAGCTGGTTGTGGTGACACAGGCCCGTGGTTCCTGTCACTCAGGGAGCCGAGGTGGGAAGATCACCTGAGCCCATCAGGAGGAATCCGTGGTGGCCATGAGCATGACCCAGCCCTCCGGCCTGGGTGAAAGAGTGGGATTCCGACTCCAAATAATCATAAT
>NW_007253963.1:1901-6077 GCF_000164805.1 Carlito syrichta
CATACACACACCACCACCTCCCCTGCCATTCAGCGCAAGGAGTCATAATCAGGGATGGGAGAGGAAACAACACATTCCTGCCTGTCATTAGTGGGAGGTTTCAATGGTGGCCACTGGGCACGTCCATCTTATGTCTTCAGCCACGCATCCCAGAAGGCCTGCCTCCACCTTCCACACTCATGCCACATGGAAAAGATGCATGTGATCTCATGACATAGGCTGCCCTAAGTTAGGCAACCATTGGGCATTGAGCAATCAAGGTGTACAAGCAAGGCCACAGCCAGCCCAGGTTCCAGTTGCCTGGTCTGCCTCTTTCTGCTGGGGTGAGGGTCCCTTCCTCTCCCAATCACTCTATCATCCCAGGCTCACGTAGACCTTTCCCCAGGGAACTGTGTACACCCAACGTGACACCTGTAGGAGGCACCATATTGTCTCCAGAGTCTCTGATGTTGGGTTGGAGCACTGCAGCATGATCGTGGCATCCAGGGACACAACCTGCAGGGTTCAGGCAGTTCTACTGCCTTGCCCTCCAAAAGTTTGGACTCTGGGGCCCACCATGTCTGACTAGTTTTGGGGCCTTCTTGCCAAGACGAGGTCTGGCCATATCGCCCAGTCTGGTATCTGACCCCAGGGCTCAGGCAGCCTCCCATCTTGGCCTTCCAGGGTCCGGGGCTGATGGCCATGCACCACGGTGCCCAACCTGGACTCACAAGTACTGTAGGCCAGGTCGACACAAAGGCACACCCCAGGACGGAGGCCACCACATTCCATGTAGCTGGGACCATGTGCACCACCATGCACGACTTGATGGTTTGCGTTATCGGGAGCGATGAGGTCTTGCTACATGCTCAAGGCTGCCCCAGCATCCCCCCACCTCAGCCTCCCAAATCCACTGCCCAATTGCCTGCCGATACACCGTCTTTCGGGAACGCTACGCCCAAGACTGAGGTGTCATTCCCCAATGTATTTGTCTGTTCACGATTATCCCAATTCCATACACAAATGGATGTTCTTCTTTAGTTTCCTTTTTTTGAGTCAGATTCTCACTCTGTCACCCAGGCTAGAGGGTGGTGGCTTGCTCCTGGCCACTGCAGCCTCAGCCTGCTGGGCCCTGCAAGCCTTTGATGCCAGCCACCTGAGGAGATGGAATTACAGTCACATGCCACCATGCCTGGCTCATTTGGGATAGAAGGTAGAGAGGAGTTCTCACAAAGTTGCCTGGGCACCTCTCACACATGTGGGCTAGGGCCAGCCACTGGCCTCAACCTCCCAATGCGCTGGTATGTCAAGGCTGAACACCCAAACCTGGCCTCGATCCTTCTTCTAAAATGAACCAGAAGACCTGGCACAGTGGCCCATGCCTGTAATCCCAAATCTCTGGGAGGCCAAGGTGGGAGAATGGCTGGAGCCCAGGAGCTCATACCCAGCCCGGCCACAGGGAGACCCGATCTCTGCATCCATTCAAGCAGGAGGTCTGGGGTTGGGGTACCCATTGTCCCAGCCACTCTGGAGGCTGAGGTGGGAGGATCGCCAGAGCCCACGATTATGAGACTGACAGTGAACGAGGGTCATGTTCCCAGGCCCCAGCCTGGGCCACAGAAACAGACCCTGTCTCCAAAAACTTCAGAATTGTGCACAGATACTCAACTGCGGGTGGTGTCTTCAAAGGGCAACTGTTTTTAATCCAGGATAAATGGGATTGGCCGGAAGAAATAATGCCGGGTGAGGGATGTGCCCCTGGCCTTTTGGAAGGTCCTCATTGTCGAGTCAGATGGTCAGCTTGCCTCAGGCACTTTTCTCACCTCGGAGAGGAGAGCTGGCACGAACATGAACAGAAAACCTTGGGATTTCCCGCACCAAAGGGGAGCAACCATTGTGAGTGTTGGGGTGGGAAGGTACTGAGCTTGGGGCACCCTCACATGTGGAGGAGGCATGGGGGTAAGGACTGTGGGCAGAAGATTTCCAGGAGAATGTATTGCTTTCTTTTTTCTCTCTTTCCTTCCTTCCTTCCTTCCTTCCTTTCTTCCTTCCTTCCTTCCTTCCTTCCTTCCTTCCTTCCTTCCTTCCTTCCTTTCTTTCTTTCTTTCTGTATTTCATTCTTTCTTTCTTTCTTTCTTTCTTTTCTTTCCTCTCTAGGTTGCCCAGGCTGCTCTCAAACCAACCAATGCTGGCCACCCTCTTGGCCTGGGCCTCCCAACCTGCTAAGATCCCAGGCTTTCCATTTGGTCAACATCCTAGTCTTCCTGCCGGGTTTTTAACTCTGGTTCGGAGGTGATCCACTTGCCGAAGCCTGCCCTCCCCCCAAGGTTTTCTGGGTTTTGCATGAGTTGCACAGCCATCTCCGCCCCTCCCCACCAGTTTCTGGTTGCCCCATCTACCACCTTTGGGAAGGGGGAGTGACACTTCCTCTCCTGATCACTCCATCATCCCATGCCCAAGCAGATCTTTCCCTGGGGAACCGTGGACACCTGTCGTGACGGAAGCTGGAGGCATCTTTTTTGTCACTGGAGTCTCTGTTGCTGGGCTGGGGCATGGCAGCACAATCATGGCTTACGGGGCCTTGACCTGTGGGACTCAACTAGTCCTCTATCCTTGACTCCCAAGCAGTCTGAACTCTGTGGCTCACCACACCTTACTCGATTTTGGGACCCTTTCGCCGAGATGAGTTTTGGCCACCTCACCCAAGCTGGTCTCTGACCATGGGGTTCGACTTCTTGGGCTGTGATGGGAGGATTTTCTGAGCCCAGTAGGTGGAGTCCACAGTGTCCATGAGCATGCCCCTGCACACTGACCTGTGTGAGAGAGCAGAACTCCCACTCAGAATCATACTACAACCACCACCACCACCAAAACTATAGGCCAGGCTCTGGGCCTCAGCCTGTCATTCTGGCCCTTCAGAGGCCCAGGTGAGTGGATGGACTGAGACTGCAGGTTTGATACCAGCCCAGGACACAGGGCAAGACCTCATCTTGGAAATCAAAAATAAATCTAAAGACTAGCCGGGCGTGGTGGTGCAGGCTTGTGTTTCTCACCATTCGTGGGGCCAAGGTGGGAGGATCACCTGAGCCCATCATGTGGAGACCTCAGTGGCCATGGATATGCCTCGGTGCTCTGACCTGGATGACAGACCGGGATTCCAAACTCAAATAAAAATAATCACCACTACCACTACCACCACCAACCTTGCCACACAGTGAGAGTAGTCACCCTCAGGTATGGGAGAAGAAAAGGCACTTTCTGGCCTGTTGTTCACGGGAGGTTTCAAAGGTGGCTACCGGGCACGTCTGTCCTGCGCATTCGTCCACGTGCCCCAGAAGGCCTGCCTCCCTCTCCACACTCATGCCCCATGGCAAAGACGTGTGTGAGCTCACAAAACAGATGGCCCCACACTAAGGCGGTCATGGAGCACAGAGTGATCAAGGTAGACAGGAACACCACGTCCATTCCAGGTTACTGTCACCCGGTCTGCCATTTTTGGACTAGAGTGGGCCCCTTCCATTTCCGATTACTCTATCATCCCCCACCCATGCAGATCTGTCCCTGGGAAACCATGGATGTCTGTTGTGGCACACGAGGGAGGCATCTTTTTCGTCGCTGAAGTCTCCATCACCCTAGCTAAGGTGTGGAAGCATGATCGTGGTTCCCGGGGCCTCGACCTCCTGGTCTCAGGTGGTCCTCCTGCCTAGGTCCCTGAACAGCTGGGAGTCCAGGGGCCACCACTCCTGACTCGATTTTGGAGACCTCTCACCAAGACGAGGTCTTTCCACAGTGCCCAGACTGGTCTCCTGGGCTCAGGCTGCTTCCTGCCTCAACCTCCTAGGGCTTGGGTCTGACGGCCGTTAGCAACAGTGCCCAGCCAGGTCTCACACGTTCGGTCAGTGGGGATGACACAACAAAATGCCCCGGGATGAAGGCCACCACATACTGTGTAGCCGGGACCACGGTCACTACCACCTGCCACTCCTGTGTTTTTGCGTCCCCGGAGCAACAAGGACTTGCTATATGGCCAGGCTGGTCTCGAATCTCTAGGCTCCAGTGGTCCACTGCCTCAGAGTCCCAAATTCATAGCCTGATTGTGTGCTGATCCACCGTCTTACAGAAACTCTATGCCCAAGTCTGGGCATCTTTCCCAATTGATCTCTGTCTGTTCACGATAATGCCAACTCCATGCAAAAA
>NW_007253963.1:6482-8003 GCF_000164805.1 Carlito syrichta
CAGGTGCTGTCATCCTGGTCACTCCGGAGCCTGAGGTGGGTGGATCACCAGAGCCTGTAATTTTGAGCCTGGGCCACAGAGCCACACCCTGTCTCCAAATACATCAGAATTGTACACAGATTCTCAACTGTGTGAGCTGTGTACACAAGGTGACTGGCCTTTGAGCCAGGAAAATGGAACTGGGGAGAAGAATGACTCTCAGGTGAGGGATGGGTCCCTGACCTTTCTTGGCAAAATGTCCTCATTGCCGAATCGGCAGGTCAGCCTGCCTGCGGCACATTTCTCACCTCAGAGAGGCAAGCTGGCAGGAATGTGGCCAGGTAGTCTCAGGAACTCCCGCACCAAAGTGGGGGAAGGCATTGGTCTGGGTTGGGCTGGAAGGTGCTGAGCTGGGGGATCCTCACATGTGAGAGGGATGGGAGAGAAGGTCTGGGGCAACATGTTTGCAAAAGAATGGATTTCTTTTTTCTTTCTTTCTTTCTTTCTTTCTTTTTTCTTTCTTTCTTTCTTTCTTTCTTTCTTTCTTTCTTTCTTTCTTTCTTTCTTTCTTTCTTTTCTTTTCTTTTCTTTCCTCACTAGGCTGCCAGGCTGCTCTCAAACTACCCAACTCGGGCCATCCTCTCTACCTGAGCTCCCAAACTGCTGCAATCATGGGCTTTCCATTTGGTCCACATCCTGGGCTTCCTGCCTAGTCTTGAACTCTGGGCTGGAGGCAATCCTCCCCTCAGGATTGGCCTCTCCAAAGGTTTTCTCTGTTTTTCTTGGGGTCGAGATGGGGACTTGCTATGGTGTCCACCCTTGTCTCGAGATCCTTGGCTATGGTCAGATACCCCTCTCGGCCTCCCCGAGTGCCAAGGAGACAGACGTGCATCACCCAACCATCCCCACAAAGGTTTGATAGTTATGCCCTCCCTTTCCCTGAGGCAGCCCCTGGGAGGAGCGTGCCAGTGGACCCTGGGGAATGAGGCAGATGGAGGAGTGGGCACCCAGGCAGAGACACGTCCCTGCATTAGGAACTCCTCTTGGGGAGGCTCAGTGGGCAATTCTGGCTGCATTCTCTGGGGTCCCTGTCATCAGAAGGGAGTGGACCTCGTGGTGGGGTCACAATAGAGCTGAGGAGGGTGGGTGCTGGGGCTCATGCCTCTTATCCCAGCGTTCTGGGAGGCCAATGTGAGATGATGACCTGAGCCCCTGGGTTCAAGACCAGCCCAGGTCCCTTGGCAAGGCCTCATCTCTACAAGAAGTGAAAAAAATGAGCCTAGTGTGGTGGTGCACACCTGTCATTCCAGCCCCTTGGGAGGCTGCAGCAAGAGGATCACTGGAGCCCAGCCAGTGGAGGCTGTGGTGGCTGAGAGTGGGCCCCTGTGCTCTGGCCTGGGTGACAGAGCGGGACTCTAACTCAATAATAATATCAACCACCACCACCAGCACAACCACATGCCAGGCTCAGGTTCTCAGCCTGGCATCCTGGCACTTAGGAGTCACAGGTGAATGAATGGCCTGAATCTACTGGTTTCCACA
>NW_007253964.1:0-2531 GCF_000164805.1 Carlito syrichta
TTTATTAGTAAGAACTCCCAAATGAATATATCAGAATTACGTTGAACTGCTTTCATTAAACATTGGATGATGACTGGAATGATAAATAGCAGAAAAAGAACAATCATACCAATAGCAATGAAATTATAGATCAGATTCCAAACAGAATTGGAAGCCACAAACTGAGAAAGGGAAGAAGTAAATCTAGATGCTAGTTGAGAAAATGAATGTGAGGAGAGATGTGCCTGAGAAATAGAAGTAATCTGACTATGCAACTGTTGAATGTTTAAAGAAGAATTAGAAGACTGCCAAACTCCCATAAGATGTTTCTGAACATCTGTCCAACTGACATTCTGACCATCATATGGCAAAGGTGTAACACAAATCCATTTAAATTGAGTGTGACAAGCTACAGACATCTGAACCTTCATGTGTTGTATTTGATTTCCTATATATATTAATGCTGATTCTAAAGCTTTCAACCTATCAATAATACCTTTATCTATCTGAGTAAATAAAGCTAAGCTAACATTTTGAGATAAATCATTCACATGATCAGCTGTATGCACTTCCTGTACTAAAGCAGTTGCAGAAGCGGCCACAGATCCTATAATAGAAATTAGTACAGAAATTCCCAAGATTAAAGCTGCAACAAACCAACAAGGCCTATTTAACATTGCTGTGGCTTGTTCTAAAATATAAGTACCTGGAGAAGAATACCACGGTTCCAGTAGCTGAACAGGCAAAAAGACGTAAGAAGGATGCTTTAACAGAAATACTCGCTATGGGTTACCAATAATACAATTAGACAAAGTACAATTTTCACAATTAATTTCAAAATGACCAAAATTATATATTACTGAGTAAATAGAATGAACATTAGCAGTTAACAAAACATATGGGGAATCAACACAAGCCTGTAAAAAGGTTGTAAAACCGGAATGAAAACAATAAAGTGTTACAGGATCTGTTGCTGCAAACAATGAATAAAGCTGAGTCTGTAATGAATGATTAGAGGATAGGGAACTTAGAAACATGGGTGTAGCTCATCCATGTGAGTGCCTTCTAGCTGTGGCAAGTGTAGAGCCAGTAAAACCCCAGTCACTAATATATAATTTTTCACCGGGTACAGGATAGTTCACCTTAGAGTTATAAGCACAGTCTCTCCATTTCGGGAAGCCAGCATCTCGCCGTATGAGTGACCAGTCCTTTTCCGCATCATCGAAGGGGAAGCAGGTACGCTGAGAGGTGATGAAGCTCTAGTCGCACGGCTAGGGGCGATTCCTCCAGGCATTAACATCTCCAGTAGCCAACCGTCCTTGATATTGTCCTCATACGGGATTTCTGTACTCAGAGACTTAAAGGTAGACATTAAGCAAGAAGGCTGGTAATTATTAAAAGCAGAATTATTATAAAAACAGGTAGGGAGGGAGTTGGAATGTCCTTCATAAGAAAAATTATGATTAGTAACAATTTTGACTTGAGCTCAAAATAAAGCAGGCTCTCCCCTTCCTGTAAGAAGACTTCCATTTATCAGAGGTTTTATACTTTCTTCTGGATCTCAATGTCTAGTTATAACTGAATAGCCTGAAGTGTCCAAATTTAAATGATGAATAACAAGGAATTTGTGATTCAATATGTGGTGAGGAGAGCTATACTTGAACTCACCCTCTTATAACTTAATTGATTTTTTAAAGTTTGGTGAACTCTTTCAACTATGGTTTGACCTTGTGGATTGTAGGGAATTTCTGTGGAATGAGAAATATTAAATAAGAGTAAAATTGCTGGAAAGATTTAGATGTATATGCAGGACCGTTGTTGGTTTTCAGTTGCTCTGGCATACCTAGCTGTGAAAAGCAAAAGAATAAATGTTGTACCACGTCCTTGTAGGCTTCTTCCAGTTTTTGCTGAAGCTAACATGAGAAAATGTATCTACAGTCATATGCAAATAAGACAATTTTCCAAAGCTGGGAAAACGAGTTACATCCATTTGTCATAGTATGTTAGGTCTCAGTCCTTGAGAGTTGAGTCCTCCTGGAGCTGGAACAAACTTTTTGAATTCTCCGAAAGTAAACTGAATGTAAATTGTTTACAGTCCTCTGGGCTTAAAGGTATAATAAAGAAACAATTCTGTAAATCAATAACCATAATATTAAAGTTAACAGGTATAGCAATCCAGGCTGTAACATTCCATGGCTCCCATAGTAGTGTTAATAGCTCTTAAATCCTGTAAAAGTCTCCATATAAAAGATTATTTTTTCTTAATTACAAAACTTACGAGTGTTTTCAGGGTTAGTGGTGCCATTCAGGGGGGCTAGTAGAAGGCTCTATATGACCAGTCTTTAATTGTTGTAAAACTAGTTTTTTGACTGTCTTAGCTTTTCTAGGGGCGTGGGCTATTGTTCCAACCAAACCGGGTTTTCAGCTTTCCAAGTAATAGGGTCTTGGGAACAATGTATTTAATACCAGCTTAATTTGTCTTTTCATTAACCTGGACAGGTTCCTGCATTACCTGTCGTCTTTGCCAAGTCCCTTAAAGGGATCATAGCCCA
>NW_007253964.1:2875-4962 GCF_000164805.1 Carlito syrichta
GCAGCAACTGGGCTATTTTCTGACCTTTGTTAAACTGCACAGTTTTGTTAGGGGGAGCAATAAGCACCTGGATTTCCCATCTGTAATCCGAATCCACCACTCCGGGAATAATGGAAATTCCTTGTAAAAACAAGGAACTTCTGCCTAATATTACACTCACTATTGCTTCTGGGAGAGGGCCCTTCTCCCACAGTAATTGATGTTACCAGAATGGTCAGAGTTAATATTGTTGTGGTGGAGGAACATAAGTTCAGTCAGGTACTCCCAGGGGTGACCCGTTGTTGATTTAAAGGATTACCATTTTTATGAAATTTAGATAAGCATTCTCTAGCTTAATGAATGCTTTTTTGGCAGTTGAAACTCAAAGTTTTTAGTCGAGTAGACCCAGTAAATGGTGACAGTGTGCCATGTAAGTTAGCTATATTATTTATATTACTTATATATTCTTTCTAAACATAGCTTATATTGCTTATATATATATTACTTATATGCATTGCTTATATTACTTGTACCACATACTTTACTTATATACATTTGCTTATTATTACTTGAGCTTTCTACATTTCTATAAGGAAAAGAAAAGTGTGACTATGTTCAGGCTTTATTTCAGTATTCTTAACTTTTAAGGAAAACTTTAGAGAGAGGTGCAGCAAGGGTGGCAAGAAGGAAGGGTTTTTAATCATCATAATTATCATTAGCATTGTCTGATATAATCAATTATATTGCCTGTCTTTTTATCAGTCTTATTAAAGCCTAACAAGTGTTATTAGCATTTTTAACAGTCAATTGTTTTACTAAAATTTTTGCTGCCTCTTTGCTAGTAATTACTCGTTTGATGGTGGTGGTTATTTTAGAAATGAAATCCTCGTAATTTTTATCTGCCTTTTGCTTTATCTTAGACAAAGAAAGATGTTAAGTGGAATTAGCAGGCAACTTTCTGTACAAAAATCTAGAGAATAGTTTACTTTATCTTTGCTTATATTAACATCTTTATGTTTTAACGCTTTAGACATGATTCAAATATAGGCTTGCCTTTCTTTGGAGCCGCAGTTCCCCATAGCTGTAAAAACACCAATATATAGTAATATCTCTACAAAAACTGAATCGCTCTTTATGGCGATAATGAGTTGCGCAGTCCGTTGGCGACACTATACAACCAATCTGCTTGCGTATCAATCCATGCACTCCAAGGGGGCCGCAGGACCCTAAGGCAAGGTCCATCCTGAAACAAGATGAATGAACAATCGGGGAACATATATATACAATTACTGGAGTCAGGTCCCTGGGTTTGGGCGCCAAAACTGTCGGAGTACCGGCTCCAACCTAGGAGGGAGGGTTAGGAACCTCACCAGAGAGTCAAGACGGAGAGAAGAGACCACTCGGAGGCAGTTCTTCTAGGATCAGGCTGATCAGAACTGAGTCCAAATTTTATTCAGGTTCCTTCCAACTTATATACTATTTTCTATACCTTCCAGCAGTGTGATAATTACTTGCTGGGAGCGTACAAATTCCATGATGCATATCACGCTTTACAAACTATACATCACAAGACCATCACGAGACTTGCAAGTTCCAAGCAAACAATTCGAACTCCGTGATGCCTGACGTGCTTCACAAAACTCACATGAAGGTCACAGGTGCACAATTTCAATACAGTTCGTTCAAAGTGTCTTCCATAGTGTTCAATAAATCATTCATATTATACTTTTTGTTCTAAACCCTGATTAATACAAAAACTTTCTAAGTTAACTCTAGGTTCAATCCAAGTTCACTGACTCCTAATATTTTTTAACGATTGATATTATCAACTTAACACTATACAATAATCTATAAGTTTACTTAAATGACTTAATTTTTATTTATTCCATTAACCAATTATGATTCAACATAGTGCCCTGTGATTCTATAACAATTAATTTAAAACTTATTCCTTACCATGACTTATATGAATTTCATAAATCTAAACTTTAATTTTTATATGATCTAGTGATTGTACTTTATTTCTATGCTATAACTTATTAAACTAATACCTTATCATTATATCTTATAAATATCATTGACGTATGATTTTTAAAATCATAACACTA
>NW_007253965.1:0-955 GCF_000164805.1 Carlito syrichta
GTAAATTAGTACAACCTTTGTGGAAGACAGTGTGATGATTTCTAAAAGATCTAAAAATTGTCCTTCCATATGACCCAACAATCCCAGAGGAACTCAGATTATTCCACAAAAAAGATACCAGCACACACATGTTTATTGCAGCACTATTCACAATAACTAAAACATGGAACCAACCATGCTGCCCATCAAAAGTAGACTGGATTTAAAAAAGCGGTACATATACACAATGGAAGATTATGCAGTCATAACAAATGACAAAATATGGACCTCACAGCAACTTGGATGGATTTAGAGTCTATCATACTCAGTGATATATCCCAGAAACAAAGAACTGAATACCACATGTTCTCACTTGTAAGTGAACCTTGAACATTTATCATGATACTACAAGAAAGGGATTGTCAGTAGCAGGACACTGCTGAGGGGGTGTGGGGCACATAATATCACTTAGGGTACCTGATCCTAAACCAGGTGAAATGAGGACCAATGGGAGGCCCAAACTTCACCTGTACATACGTCTATACCTATGTACCTAATCCTGACTTGTATCCCGCATCTTTAAAATAAAAAAGTATAGACACACATCCTACCATACATAAGGTGATATATTACTGATATTATCGAATGAAATAAAAAGTGTAAAATGTTGACAAAAATAATAATAAATGCAATGACCCACTAGTATGACTGGCAACAGCCCTTCACTCTTCTATAAAAATAAAGCTTCTACATGCCAACTGACAACTAGAAAAGAAACAGTCTGGTATAGTAAACAAAGTTAATTTGAATATCTGGAGACTTTTTAAATAACCTTGAAAGAATGCAAGACAAGGAGTCAAGAGACAAGGTTTTATTAAGTGACTGACCCCAGGCAATAGATTTAATGGTTCTGGAGTGGTCTTTTTTGGTTTAAAAAAAAAAAAACGGAAGTATTTAAAGGAGTCTAGGTTTGCTT
>NW_007253965.1:2294-9350 GCF_000164805.1 Carlito syrichta
TCCAAAATATAGGAATAGAATCTTCACAATATCTAGAAGAAAGAAACTACTCCATTAAAATTATTTAAGAGATAAAGTTATTTTTTAAAAAATGGTGGGTGGTGAAAATGTGAGCATCTAGCAGGACTGGGAAAGCCAGTTCTGAAAAAAACACTTTTTTTGGTGAAAAGAAGATTTAAAGGAAAAGTCACCTTATTGATGGAGCTGAGTAGAGTTAAGACATCATCTTTCTTCATGGTGACTTCTCGGGAGCTGCGAGCCTGGAAGTCATACAAAGCCACGACCCTCTCTTCTCGAGCTTCTCCCTCCACTGGTGCAGCCTGCTGTTGCTGAACAAAAACAGGAAGCGGATGTCAGTGACCCACTGGAAATATCTCCAGCAGAGCCTTCTATTGATGGGCAGTTCCTGGGGCCTCGTAGGAGAGAGTGTCCTCTGGCTGGAATCTTTTACATGGCTGTAGAGATTAAAATATGTAGTCTTCAGGGATACGGCTCCAACTGTTCCACTTTAGCATGTATCAGGGTACAGGCAGGTTGGGAACCACGAACACAGAGCAAGCGAGCAAATATGTAGTTTGTCAGAAGCATATTAAATGCGCTAGGCCACCAGTTCCTAAAGTAGGGATGGATACTATGCTTTTTACTAAGGAAGTGCAAAAAAATTTACACATCAGCATTTCAGAAAACTGTTTGAGAAAGTGAAAGATTCACTATGTGTCATCCTCTTTTCCTTTCCCTGAGCCTTCACTGACAATTCTTCCCAACCCCTGGCTATGAAGTTACTATATCAGGAGTTCTGGATATCCTATTTTAGAGATGAGTAAGGCCACAGAATTTTAAAAATCAAGAACATCAATTAAAATCATTAGAAATATCTGTGTCTCCCTTTAATAAGCAACTTGCACTCCAAAGTAGGGTTTTCTCTGAGTTTTGCTTTCTGCAAATATATCTCTGAGAAAATAAGCAAAATTATAACCCTTCCTCCTAAGCAATGACTGACCCCTTCATCAGATTGAAGCTGATGATATATCTCCCCTCACAGATCTCTCTGACTTCATACCCTTAAGTACTACATTTCCTCACAACATGCAATGCATAACTCCATCTGTTCTTGTGTAGGTACCTACCATGCACAGCCTGGTGAAAAAACATCATAGAAGCTGTGTACTTGTATATTGACCTGACATGCTGATTTTGTCTTTTGCTTATTTGGAAAATGTCAATTCAGAGCCTCTCATTAGAAATAATTCCTTGAATGGAGGAATCGTGTCCCTATTTTACTTCCACTTCACATAGGAGAATACTGCTAGAACATTTATTTGTCTCCAGTTCCATCAGTCTTCCCTTTTACTTTGTGCCCTGTCCATTCGCACATTCTTAGCCAAATGAATTTTCCATTTTTCAAATATACTTGATTATTTTGTGCCTCTGTGCATTTGCTTAGAAAAGCCCGTATCCATGTCTGCATAGTAACCACACATCTCTTCTTCTTTAATAACTCAGATAAAATGGTTCACCTTAGCTGTGAACATTTTCCTATCTTCTAGTATGATATACTTATTTCAGGACAACAAAAGATTCCTTCCTTTGAGACTCTTTTTTCTGTTCACATATCTATTATGTGCATTTACTGTTTAAATTTCTGGTCTTGTAATATACTTTCATTGTCTTGCAAGTCAGGATTTTCTATTCTTACCTGCACATAGTAAACATTTAATAAGCATTGGGATAAAAGTTAATAAGAAATGAAGGAAGAAAATTAAGAATGATAAGAAGGAGAGATGAAAACAAAGAAAAATAAGAAATAAAAAAGAAATACTGAAAGTATAAAAGGAAGAAAAGAGGGAAGCCAAAAAGACATCAATGAACACAGGATAACATTTACCCAAACTTCTTTTGAACTAAATTTCTGCAGTTGCTGTAATCGCTACCTATACGGATCATAGAACTTAGTAATTTCTTTACTATTTTCTGAGTTGTAGAAAGTAAATATCAGTGATAAAGAGAATTTCTTTTCCTCTGTGGTGGGAAATGTGATTCCTGTTATCACTAAGTTCTTACTTGGCAGGCTTCTGCCTGTTCCCGTAGAGCTTCCATACTGTTTCCAAATGCATTGAGATCCACCAGGGAGGCCTCATGTTTCTTTAGAAGAGCCTGGATTTGTTGATAAAAAAGATCATCAGAATGCTTATAGGAGGAATGTTATTATATTTCAACTACTATTATTATGGATTGTGCGATCCTGGAAGAGCTACTTTTCATTTATTATATAACACTTCTTAATCCTAAATTTGCAACACCTAAGAAAATCGGAGCAAATAAATAAATATTTCAATATACTTGCTAAAATTAAAATTAACTCAAATTTGCAAAAGTATTTTTTATTAACACATATCATAGCTGAAAGAGGATGCTCTTGATATTGTTGGTTTGTAGACGAAATATTAGTAAACCTTAAAATGTTTGTCCCAATTATTTCTAGTGGCAAAGGTTAGTAAAATACTATACTGGCTTCCTATAGAACAATATACAAAACAAAAATATAGATATAAAGAATGATTTTGACCATTGAGACTTCTTGCCCTAACATGTATATCTGATTTTATTTCAATAAAGTAATTAAGGTGTTTATATCTTAAAACCATGATTGGTTTATGAAAACCAAGGTTACTCTGGGAAGTTTAGGAAGAAACCAATGCCAACATGGATCTCTGGTTAGGTAATCTTTCAAGAATCTATGCATCTCTGTGGGATTAGAAAAGTGTAGTATATCATTTGGTATCCCTGTGAATTCTAAGGGAATCTCAGTTGATGAAGAACAAAGGTGATCATTTTGAAAACCTGAAATAATCCAGCAGAACCTGAAGCTGCCCCACAACTTAAGCAAACCATAAATTAATAATTTGGTTGCATTTGGTGAGGATTCACTAGAAACTGATCATTCTACTCCCACTTTACCCCAGAAGCTTCTTCATCAGCACCATAGTTAGTGTTGTCTACAATAGGCTCCTTCTCTCTGATCCATGTTTCTGCTTCATGTAGTTCAGCCAGGTACTACCGGAACTGAACATTGACTTCAAGATCATTTTTCCATCTAGCAGCTCAAGCACGGAGTGACTCCATATTCTGGTTCAAACTCTTGACTCTAGAGGCCACATCTTCTGCAGCAAAGTGTCCTATAGAGTAATTACAGAAAAGGTGAGTATGATTCTCATTCATGTTTATATACTCTAATTCTTTTGATAACCTGGAAAAGAGAAAGAGAGGCATGAGGCTGGTGTTGGATTTGGCCAATGTCACATTGTTCTCAAATTCCCTGGGAACTGGAATATCCCAAGAGAGATTAAGAAGTACTAGCTGTTAACGGGAAGTGGACATGTAGGTGTGGTGGTCAGTGGGTTGGTATATCTAAGAAACACAGACAGGAACACAGGATACCCATGCATGGGTAATGCTCAGAGATCCAAAACATACCTTCTTTAGACCCAACAGAAAAATCAACAGACTTCCATTTCTGCCTATAAAGGATTTATTATTATAAAAACTGCTCTTTCACTCTAAACAACTAGAAATCAAGAAAACTGTGAAATACAATGATTTGCTGACAATGGTTAGAGTATTATGACTCCTGAGAGAAAGGAAAGCATGACAAATGTTCTATAATTGCTATAGTTATGCCTTGGGCTGTTTTGGGGCTGCAGTGCTAGAAAGTCTAACCCCAAAAGAACCTACTAGTCACAATGAGTTGAGAAGACAGAGATCAGAGTTTGGGAAAGATAAGACAACTAGAACTTGTGAGGCAGAGTACTAAAGGGAAGGATGTTTCAGAGAGACAGAGCTTTGGAAATATGCATAGAAGTCCCCTAGAGTACTTGACTGGTTACTCATTTGTACACATATGTAAGGAAACACCTGGAGAGTGAGAAAAGAATGACTTGAAAGCCGTGGCAAACAATTCCTAGGCCTCACATAGGGATGGGAATAGTTAAAATTACCAATCACCAAAGTGGAGGGAGGGTATTGTAATACGTGAGGTAGAGTCCTTGGAAGGGTAACATATCTTAGTATTAGATTCATTTCTTAATCAGTCCCTGAATCAAGCTTGCCCCAGAAGACCATTATAGAGCAGATCTAAGAATCTCAACAGTTGACAAGCTGAAGAAACACAGAGAACCACACCAAGTTATATCATAATCAAACTGTTGGAAAACAATGATAAAAATAAAAGCTAAGAGAGTCAGAGGAAAAAAAGGACATTATATACAGAGGAACAAAGTTAGTGATGACAGAAGAGTTCTCATCAGAAGCTGCTAGTCAGAAGACAATGCAGCATGTCTTAAAGTATAATGGAAGGAAGAAATTGTCAACCAAGAATTTTATACATAGTGAAAATATGCTTCAAAAATAAAGGTAAAGAATTTAGATGAATAAGAGCCAAGAGGGTTTATGATTAACAGACATGCACTAGAAGGAATGTTAGAGAAGTTCTTCAAGCAGAAGGAAAATGAAACAGATGAAAATGTTAACTTACACAAATGAATGAAGAACACTAAAATTAGAAATATGTGGGCTAATATTTTTACTCATTTCTTAGTCTCATTCAAAGCTAATTGATTATTAAAGCAAAAACGATGACAATGAAATACAAGATTTATAACATAAAATTAAAATATGTGGCAACAATAGCATAAGGGCAAAAATGGAAGTATACATTTAAGGATCAGATTACACATGAAATGGTATGATATTATTTGAAGTTAAACTGTGATAAATTAAGATCTATATTTTAAATCCTAGAGCAGTAGTGCTCAAATTTTTCTCAGAATCCCTTTATAATTTTAAACAGTATCGAGGACCCTAACATGCTTTTGGTTATGTAGTTAGACCTGTTGATATTACATATCAGAAATCAAAACAGACATTTTTTAAACAAAGAATACATGAGTATATATTACATCAGACGTTAGACCAATGACATCATCATACATTTGTAGGCTCTACAAAACTTCGTTGTACACTTAAAAAAGAATGAATCTGAAAAAGATAAATAATGTCTTAGCATTATTGTGAAAATATGTTTACTTTGTGCACCCACTGAAAGTGTCTTAGGGCTGGGCTTGGTGGCACATGCCTATAATCCCAGCACTTTGGGAGGCTGAAGTGAGAATTGCCTGAGCCCATGGGTTAGAGACCAGTCTGGACAATTTGGCAAGACCTCATCTCTACACTAAAAATAAAAAAATTAGCTGGACGTGGTGGCATGAGCCTGTAGTTCCAGTTACTTGGAAGGCTGAGGCAGAAGGATCACCTTGGGCTCAGCAGGTCAAGGCTGCAGTGGCCGTGAGCATGCCACTGCACTCCAACCTGTGCAACAGAGTTAGACTCTGATTTTTTTAAAAAAGAAAGGGCCTTAGAAACCTCCCAAGGGACTTTGAATCACAATGAGAAAAATCACTGCACTACATCAAACACACACACACACACAAACACACACACACACACACACACACACACACACACACCCATGTACACACATGCACAAACCAGACTGTAGCTAATAGGTTAACATGGAGATAAGATGTAATCATAATAAATATACAGTTGATCCAAAGAAAACATAAAATGATGGATAAAGAGAAAAAATAGGAATATGCCAGATTTAAAGTTTTAAAAAATTAATAATTGCCCTAAGTGTAAACACCACAATTAAAATGGAGATGAACAGATTGGATTAAAAAAAGCAACACCTAGTTATGTGCTGCCTATGGAAACCTACTTTAAAATGTAAAGAAACAGAGTATAAGCAAAAGGTTGGGGAAATACATACTATGCACAAACTAATCAAAAGAAAACTCAGATGGCTATATTAAAATCACACTAAGCAGATTTCAGAACAAAGAATATCACCAGAAATAAAGATGAGTATTTAATAATGTAAAGATTTTACTTAGAAGGATGTAACAATCCTAAATGTATGGGCACTTAATAACAGATTAAAAATACATGAAACAAAAACTGATAGAACTGAAGAGAGAAATAGAGAAAATTCACAACTATAGTTGGAGTTTTCATTAGAAAAAAGGCGAGTTTTTAAAGTAACATAGAAGCCCCAAATAAACATTTGTAGCGTTGAATCACTCAGCTGGGATCTGAACTTTTGCTCAGCAAACTGAATTTTAACCTACACTGTTGCAATATGGATACTGGTTGACAGCAATTGACTCTTCAACTAACAGAAGGAAAATCCCAATGCAATCTGCATACTTATACCACATCTGGTTTATGATGTTCAATTCTAAACATCATGTTTATGCAGTGGGGATGTCTGAACATGAAAGGTCAGGGTGAGCAGAGGCATTAAAACTATATAAAATGAGAAATGTAAAGAAATGGCACTGTTCACCATGAAGATAACAAGACACAGCAAACCTAAGATCTATCTTCACAAATCTGGAAGCTCCCACATGGGAAAGGGACCTGATTTGTTTCACAACTTAGATTTTGAATTCTGTAACTTTTACAGAGAAGCATAATGATGTTTAGTGTAAAAACATTTTATTCTAATAAATTTGGCTTTATAAAAAATAGAGAGGACTAGCTCATGAGATTGGATGATTCCTATGACTGGAATGTACAAAGTTGTATTTCCCCCTGTCAAAAATGCCAAAAGGGAATTGAGTGGGAAAATGGATTTTAAATTTTTAAAATTATTTTTAAATTCCCTTGAAGACCTAAGATTGTACAAACATCTTCCCTGAGGTCTGGCATAGCGAGGCTTTGGCCAGTGCAATCTGAATCATACGTACCTTCCTCTACCATTTTGTTTCCCCTCTCTGTTATCACTCGGATGCGTGGATCATGACTGGCAATGTCTTCCAGGATGACTTGGTGCCTGTTCAGAAGATTCTTGGAGGCAATCAGGTCCTTGCCTACAAAGGGAAGAAATTTCATAGTTTGTGATTATTCTGGTGTACAGAAGTAGTGGACCTCACTTTTTCAGAATTCTTCGTCGTACAAATTCCTCCTTTGACATTCTAATCACTGGATGGGCATCTT
>NW_007253966.1:0-3811 GCF_000164805.1 Carlito syrichta
CAAGTGCATTGATGACCAGGAGGAGGAGACTGGAGAGAAGGACAAAGGTGTTGATGATGAGGAGGAGGGACCTGGAGAAATGGCTGAGGGCGTTGAAATCAAGGAGGGGATCCTGGAGAAGCGGCTGAGAGCATTAATGACAAGGAGGGGGAGCCGGGATAAGTGGATGAGGGCATTGTTGAAAAGAATAAGGAGCCTGGAGAGGCAGCCGAGGGCATTGGTGTCAAGCAGGAGAAGCCTGAAGTGATGGCCGAGGGCGTTGATGACAAAGAGCAGGAGCCTGGAGAGCAGGAGAAGGGCATTGATGACCAGGAAGAAAAGCCTGGAGAAGAGGACAAGGGCATTGATGACAAGCAGAAGAAGCCTGGAGAAGGAGTCAAGGGTGTTGATGAGAAGGAGTAGGAGCCTGGAGAAGTGGCCAAAGGCAATGAAGACAAGGAGGAGGAGCCCGGAGAAGCGGTTAAGGGTGTTGATGACAAGAACAGGGAGCCTGGAGAGGATGACAAGTGCATTGATGACCAGGAGGAGGAGACTGGAGAGAAGGACAAGTGTGTTGATGATGAGGAGGAGGGGCCTGGAGAGAGGGCCAAGGGCGTTCAAATCAAGGAGGGGGATCCAGGAGAGATGGCCGAGGATGTTAATGACAAGGAGGGTGAGCCGGGATAGGTGGATGAGGGCATTGCTGAGAAGAACGAGGAGCCTGGAGAGGCTTCCAAGGCCGTTGATGTCAAGCAGGAGGAGCCTGGAGTGGTGGCCGAGGGCATTGATGACAAACAGCAGAGCCCTGGAGAGAAGGATAAGGGCATTGGTGACTAGAAGGAAGAGCCTGGAGAGGAGGACAAGGGCATTGATGACAAGGAGGAGGAGGCTGGAGAGGCTAACAAGGGCGTTGATGACAAAAAGGAGGAGCCTAGAGAGGGGGTCGAGGACGTTGATGAGAAGGAGGGGGAGCCTGGAGTAGCGGCCGAGTGTGTAGATGACAAGAAGGAGGAGCCTGGAGAGGTAGACCCGGGTCTTGATGACTAGAAGGTGGAGCCTGGATACTTGGCTGAGGGTGTTGATAAGAAGGAGGTGGAGGCTGGAGAGGCGGCCAAAGGCATTGATGACAAGGAGGAGGAGCCTGGAAAGGCAAACAAGGGCATTGATGACAAGGAGGTAGAGACTGGAGAGGCAGCTGAGGGTGTTGATGACAAGGAGGAGGAGCCTGGAGAGGCGAACAAGCGTCATGATGACAAGAAGGAGGAGCCTGGAGAGGGGGCTGAAGTCATTGATGAGAAGGAGGAGGAGACTGGAGAGGAGTACAAGGGGCTTGATGACAAGGAGGAGGAGAATGGAGAAGGAAACAAGGGCATTGATGACAAGTAGGTGGAACCTAGAGTTGGACAAGGGTCTTGATGACAATGAGGAGGAGCCAGGAGAGGAGGCTGTGGGTGGTGATGACAAGGAGCAGGAGCCTGGAGAGTCACCTGAGATTGTTGATGACAAGGAGGTGCATGGAGAGGCGGACAAGCATCTTCATGACAAGATGGAGGGGCCTGGAGAGGAGGACAAGTGCATTGATGATGAGGAGGAAGAGCCTAGAGAGACAGCTGAAGGCATTTAAGACAAGGAGGGGGAGCCTGGAGAGGTGGCCAATGGCATTGATGACAAGGAGGAGAAATCTGGAGAGGCAGTCAAGGGCGTTGATGATAAGGAGGAGGAACCAGGATATGTGGCCAAGGGAGTTGATGACAAGGAGAAGGAGCCTGGAGAGGTGGATGAGGGCGTTGATGACAAGGAGGAGGAGCCCGTAGAAGCAGTCAAGGGTGTTGATGTCAAGGAGGAGGAGCCTGGTGAGGTTGCCAAAGGCATTGAAGACAAGGAGGAGGAGCCTGGAGAAGCAGTCAAGAGTGTTGGTGACAAGACAGGGATCCTGGAGAGGAGGAAAATTGCATTGATGACCAGGAGAGAAGGACAAGGGTGTTAATGATGAGGAGGAAGGGCCTGGAACATGGCAGAGAGCATTGAAGTCAAGGAGGGAGATCCTGGAAAGGCGGCTGAGGGCATTAATGACAAGGTGGGGGAGCCTGGATAGGTGGATGAGGGCATTGTTGACAAGAAAGAGGAGCCTGGAGAGGCAGCCAACGACGTTGATGTCAAGTAGAAGGAGGCTGGAGAGGTGGCTGAGGGCATTGATGAAAAGGAGTGGGAGCCTGGGGAGAAGGAGAAGGGCAATGACGACCAGGAGGAAGAGCCCGGAGAGGAGGACAAGGGTATTAATGACAAGGAGTAGGAGGCTGGAGAGGCTAACCAGGTCGTTGATGACAAGGTGGTTGAGCCTGGAGAGATGGCTAAGGGTGTTGATGACAAGGAGTAGGAGACTGGAGAGGAGGACAAGGAAATTGATAATAAGGAAGAGGAGCCTAGAGAGAAGGACATGGGCATTGATGACAAGGAGGAGGAGGCTGCAGAGCACGACAAGGGCATTGATGACAAGTAGGAGGAGCGTGGAGAGGAGGACAAGAGTCTTGATGACAAGGAAGAGGAATCTGGAGATGTAGTCAAGGGTGTTGATGCCAAAAAGGAGCCTGGAGAGGTGGACTGGGATCTTGATGACAAGGAGGAGAAGCCTGGAGAGTTAGTCAAGGGCATTCATGAGAAGGAGGAAGAACCTGGAAAGGTTAACCAGAGTATTGATGACAAGGAGGAGGAGCCTGGAGAGGGTAGCCAAGGTTGTTGATGATAAGAAGGAGGAGCCTGGAGAGGTGAACCGGGGTCTTGATGACAAGGAGGAGAAATCTGGAGAGGCAGCCAAGGTCATTGACGAGAAGGAGGAGGAGCCTGGAGAGGCGGCCAACAGTATTGATGAGGAAGAGGAGCCTGGAGAGGTGGCCACCAGCATTGATGAGAAGGAAGAGGAGCCTGGTGAGGCAGTCGATGATGTTGACGACAAGGAGGAGGAGCCTTGAGAGGCAGCCAAGGGTATTGATGACAAGAAGGAGGAACCTGGAGAGGCAGACCACTGTCTTGATGACATGGAGGAGGAGCCTAGAGAGGTGGCCAAGGGCATTGAAGAGAAGGAGGAGGAGCCTCGAGAGGCGGATAAAGTTCTTGATGACAAGAAGGAGGAGCCTAGAGAGGGGGCCAAGGGCATTGATGAGAAGGAGGGGGAGCCTGGAGATGTGGACCCGGGTCTTGATGATAAGAAGGTGGAGCCTGGAGACTTGGCTGAGGGTGTTAATGAGAAGGAGCGGGAGGCTGGAGAGGCGGCCAAAGACATTGATAACAAGGAGGAGGATCCTGGAAGGCAAACAAGGGCACTGATGACAGGGAGGTGGAGACTGGAGAGGCAGCTGAGTGCGTTGATGACAAGGAGCAGGAGCCTGGAGAGGGGGACAAGGGTCTTGATGACAAGAAGGTGGAGCCTGCAGAGGCGGACAGTGTCTTAATGACATGGAGGAGGAGCCTAGAGAGGTGGCCAAGGGCATTGAAGAGAAGGAGGAGGAGCCTCGAGAGGAGGACAAAGGTCTTGATGACAAGAAGGAGGAGCCTAGAGAGGGGGCCGACGGCGTTGATGAGGAGGGGGAGCCTGTAGATATGGACCGGGGTCTTGATGACAAGAAGGTGGAGCCTGGAGACTTGGCTGAGGGTGTTGATGAGAAGGAGGGGGAGGGTGGAGAGGCGGCCAAAGACGTTGATAACAAGGACGAGGAGCCTGGAAAGGCAAACAAGGGCGCTGATGACAGGGAGGTGGAGACTGGAGAGGCAGCCAAGGGCGTTGATGACAAGGAGCAGGAGCCTGGAGAGGGGGAGAAGGGTCTTTATGACAAGA
>NW_007253966.1:3831-5106 GCF_000164805.1 Carlito syrichta
CAAGGAGGAGGAATCTGGAGAGGCAGGCAAGGGTGTTGGTGACAAGGAGGAGGAGCCAGGAGATGTGGCCAAGGGGGTTGATGACAAGGAGAAGGAACCTGGATAGGTAGATGAGGTCGTTGATGACAAGGAGGAGGAGCCTGGAGAGGCAGCTGAGGACATTGATGACAATCAGAAGGAGCCTGGAGAAGGAGTCAAGGGTGTTGATGAGAGAGTAGGAGCCTGGAGAGGTGGCCAAAGGCATTGAAGACAAAGAGGAGGAGCCAGGAGAAGCAGTTAAGGGTGTTGATGACAAGGACATGGAGCCTGGAGAGGATGACAAGTGCATTGATGACCAGGAGGAAGAGACTGGAAAGAAGGACAAGTGTGTTGATGATGAGGAGGAGGGGCCTGGAGAGATGGCCGAGGGCATTGAAATCAAGGAGGGGGATCATGGAGAGGCTGCCAAGGGCATTAATGACAAAGAGGGGGAGCAGGGATAGGTGGATGAGGGCATTGTTGAGAAGAACAAGGAGCCTGGAGAGGCTTCCGAGGCCTTTGATGTCAAGCAGGAGGGGCCTGGAGTGGTGGCCGAGGGCGTTGATGACAAGCAGCAGGAGCCTGGAGAGCAGGATAAGGGCACTGATGACCAGGAGGAAGAGCCTGGAGAGGAGGACAAAGGGCTTGATGACAAGGAGGAGGAGGCTGGAGAGGGAAACAAGGGCATTGATGACAAAAAGGTGTAGCCTGGAGAGGTGGACAAGGGTCTTGATGACAATGAGAAGGAGCCAGACGAGGCAGCTGTGGTTATTGATGACAAAGAGAAGGAGCCTGGAGAGGCACCTGAGTCTGTTGATGACAAGGAAAAGCATGGAGAGGTGGACAAGCATCTTCATGACAAGAAGGAGGGGCCTGGAGAGGATGACAAGTGCGTTGATGACCTGGAGGAGGAGCATGGAGAGAAGGACAAGTGTGTTGATGATGAGGAGGAGGAGACTGGAGAGGCAGCTGAAGGCATTGAAGACAAGGAGGGAGAGCTCAAAGAGGTGGCCAATCGTGTTGAAGACAAGGAGGAGGAATCTGGAGAGGCAAGCAAGGGTGTTGGTGACAAGGAGGAGGAGCCAGGAGATGTGGCCAAGGGGGTTGAAGAAAAGGAGGAGGAGCCTCAAGAGGTGGACAAAGGTCTTGATGACAAGAAGGAGGAGACAGAGAGAGGTAGAGGTACCTGGATAGGTAGATGAGGTCGTTGATGACAAGGAGGAGGAGCCTGGAGAGGCAGCTGAGGACATTGATGAC
>NW_007253966.1:5126-5935 GCF_000164805.1 Carlito syrichta
TGTAAAGGCTAAACATAGTCTTGATGACGTGGAGGAGCCTGGAGAGGTAGCAAAGGGTGTTGATGACAAGAAGAAGGAGCCTGGAGAGGTGGACAGGGACTTGATGACAAAGAGGACAAGTCTGGAGAGGTAGCCAAGGTCTTTGGTGAGAAGGAGGAGGAGCCTGGAGAGGAGGCCAACAGCTTTGATGAGAAGGAGGAGGAGCTTGGCGAGGCAGCCAAGGATGTTGATGACAAGGAGGAGGATCCTGGAGAGGCAGGCAAGGGCATTGATGACAAGTGGAGGAGCCTGGATAGGTGAACCAGTTTCATGATGACAAGGAGGAGGAGCCTGGAGAGGTAGCCAAGGGCATTGAAGAAAAGGAGGAGGAGCCTCAAGAGGTGGACAAAGGTCTTGATGACAAGAAGGAGGAGACAGAGAGAGGGTCGAGGTCATTGATGAGAAAGAGAGGGAGCCAGGAGAGGTGGCCAATGGTGTAGATGACAAGAAGGAGGAGCTGGAGAGGTAGACCACGGTCCTGATGACAAGAAGGTGGAGCCTGGAGATTTGGCAGAGGGTGTTGATGAGAAGGAGGGGGAGGCTGGAGAGGCGACCAAAGGCATTAATGAGAAGGAGGAAGAGCCTGTAAAGGCCAAAAAGGGCGTTGAAGACAAGGAGGTGGAGACTGGAGAGGCAGTCAAGGGCATTGATGACAAGGAGGATGAGCCTGGAGAGGTGGACAAGTGTGTTGGGGACAAGAAGGAGGAGCCTGGAGAGGAGGACAAAGGGCTTGATGACAAGGAGGAGGAGGCTGGAGAGGGAAACAAGGG
>NW_007253967.1:0-2077 GCF_000164805.1 Carlito syrichta
AGGCCAAGGAGGGCATCATGGGAAATGACCGCTCTCACGGTCGTCCTTACCCCACCCCAACACCTGCCACTGCCAAGGGCTGGGGCTTCTACATAGAAAAGCCAACAAATGAAAAGACCCAGGGTGAACTGTCCACTGCCTGTGAGGATCGGCGCCCCTTCCAAGGTGGCCACACATTCATGCATGAGCTGAGGACCTGGGGAAAGGCAGGACTTGGCCCACGCTGCAGGCAGCCCAGAGCCCTGGGAGAGCAGCTCAAAGGTGACGGTCCCTGTGGGCAGGAGGCCAAGTGCTGTGACCGGTCCCTGGGGAACAGGGGAGAGGGGTCTGAAAGCCCCATACCCAGGGACAGTGTCGCCAGGCTTCCAATGCCACTTGAACTGGGAGCGACAGGGGCCCTGAATCCTTGGCCCATGGCCCATGGATGGTGGCTGCTGGGAAAGATGGCTCAGCCCTGCTCTCCTGTCCTGGGGATCTTGTTATCTGTTTATACACATTTTGCTATTTACATTTTAATTTATTATCACATGGCTAGGACTGCTTGTAAGAGATGTTTTTTATTTTTATTTTTTTTAGTTGGAGTCACCATACAGCCTACTCCCCTTGGGGTCACTTCGTCTCCTTGTCGACCTCCGCCGACTCCTCTGGCGCTGTCCCTTCCATCAGGGCTTCTCTGCGGTCCCTGGGTGGGAAAGATAGGCTGAGGCTTGTTCCCCTGAAGGGAGCAGCTTGGCCTGCCCAACCTCCTCTTCCAGGCCCAGCCGCTTACACAATAACCCCCCTGAGTTCAGTCTCCTCATCAGTGTCTTCCTGCTTCTTGTGATGACTCTTGGAGGTTTTCAGAGGTCTGTACATGTCCCTGAGCCAGAGTGGCCGCATCAGGCAGGAGTCGCCATCCTGGAAGAAGAGAGGGGCAGGTGGACACCACGCTCCCACCTCCCCGGTGCCTACCCTGGTGGACTTACCTTCTGCTCCCTCGACAGGCACTTCCTGCGCAGCAGAAACCCAAAGAAGCCCCTGGGGAGACACGCAGCGTGTTAGTGACTCCTGCCTCCTCCCAGGCCGCTCGCAACATCTGCCCCGGGCTCATGAGGACTGGGCGTGCACCTCGGCCCATAATCACAGGGAGGACCCCCTCCCCCAGGGCCGGGCTTGAACATGATTCACTGTGGGCGGGACTCCCAGAAGCCCTCCACGTGTCAGAGGGCCCCACAGTGTCTCGGAGTCTCTGATGGCTCAGCAAGGCACAGAGGTGGGATTTTCAGCCCCACTCAACCCGTGGCCACGGCCCTCATGCAGTGAGCACACTGGCCAACCAGGCTGGGTGGAAGCATGGCGCACCCTCGAGGGGCAACGTCCACCTGTCTCCTCAGACGCGGTCTCACACAGCAGGAGCCGGGTGGGGGAACAGGTGCTTCTATGACCCGGATGCTCTACCACTGAGCCAGGTCACACTGAGCAAATGCCCGAGTCCAGCTAGCAAAGCTGCCCACCTCCCAGATTCTGCCACTGCGGGCGTCCCTGGGCGCGAGCGAGCTGCGGAGCCAGTTTAAAGGACATTGCTCTTTGTGAATTTGAGCAGTACAGAGAAACATCAAGCGCTGTGTCAGGAGCCACTTGTCTGTCCAGCATGTGTATGCTGCTTTGTGGCACAGAACACGCTCAGCCTGCCCAGTGGCGACAGTGCAGGAGCACCTGTGCAGGGGACTGGCCTCTTTCAGATGCTCACTGGACGTATGACCACAGGGCAAGACAGACTGCCCTTCTCTTTCTCCATTTCCTGTTATAAAGGAGGAGACCAACTGCTGTCCAAGTTCTCTCCCAGTCAAAGCCCCATGAGGTCTGGATAACAGGAATGGAGAGTGCAGGCCCAGGACCCGGCCGGGGGGGGGGTCTTTCCTGCTACTGCTGAGGAAGGACTCAGCTGTTCCACCTGCTCTCAGCTGTGAGGAGATTCGCCCCTCGCCCCATACCAAGTGGCCTTCCCTGCCCTTCTCCAGAGATCCGAGAAGGCTTCTGGCCTGGCCTGATGCCCTCCGCAGCAGGCACAGGCACCGCCAAACTCTTCCCCACCTCC
>NW_007253967.1:2097-3451 GCF_000164805.1 Carlito syrichta
CGCAACAGGGAAATAAACCCGTGGCAGATCGGGAATGACTGGGAAGTACACCAGATTGTAGATAGTTTTGGGTTGGAGAAATGTTGCTGTCATATATACTCTGGCCTTCTTAAACTTCGCTTTTGGAAAGAGTCTCATGGTTTGCTAACTTGGTTTCAGTTCCATAGAGATCTCCTGGGAGGAAAGTTCCTTTAAACATCCCCTGGACATACTTTGCAGTAAAGAACAAAACTTTCCTTAATCTTGGGGACTAGAGAGGATTGTCAAGTGCCAATAGATGGGAAAGTGGCCTTGATTTTCAGCATGTGGGTTCTGAATCTCTAGGAAAGATAGTATTTCATTCTGGAAATCTGAGTTACTTGTTGTCCTTACCTCAATGAGACAGAAGATTAAAATAAAAATTGTGAAGATGACACTAATGGATATCGCCATGTTTCGTTTTTTATGATAGCCATATCCTGGAACTTCTTTAGTGAGCTAAAAAAAGGAAAGAAAGAAAAGGAAAGAACAAGTTTTTAAAAAAACAGAGTATTGGAAAGGGCGCTAGCTAGCTCTTCAATACCCCATTCTTCCAAGTTGGTAGCCTATAGAATCTTAAATAACAGAGCAAGTCTAATGCGTTACATGGTCGCACTACTAGCATTTCCTTCTGCAATTTGTCTTGTGTATCGGGTCTGCTTCATGCTCTAAATGAGCAAAGTGTGAGGTCACTGTCATGGTCAAAGTTACGTGGCCACAGCCGGGCTCGATGGCTCAGCCTGTAATCCCGCGCCTTTGGGAGGCTGAGGTGAGTGAATTGCCTGAGCCCGCGGGTTCGAGACCCGCCTGGGCAGCGAAACCTCATCTCTACAATAAATCAAAAAATCAGCTGGGCGTGGTAGCGCGTGCCTGTAATTCCGGCTACTCGGAAGGCTGAGGCGGAAGAATCGCCGGAGCCCAGCAGGTCGAGGCTGTGGTGGCCGGGAGCGGCCACTGCACTCCAGTCTGGGCGACAGAGTGAGACTCCAACTCAAAAAAAAAAAAAAAAGTTACATGGCCAGGGTGAGAGGTGCCTGAGCCACGGGCTCCTTGTGGTTCTCCCCCCCAGGGCATCCTCTGTGTTTGTGGCCATCCTCACCTCGTCTGACTCCTGGCCCTTCTGCTCGCTCTGGGCCTCAGTGCTCTCTTTGATGTAGCTGTTCCTCCATTGTTCTGTGTCCCACTCCACCTCGGCCACCTTCACCTCCTGCTGCTCACTAAGGAGCTTCATCAGGAGTCCCGTCTGGGAGATGAGCTTGGCACAGGGCAGCTGCATGTGGCTCTCAGAGCAGTCCATCTTTAGGGTCCTGATCACGTGGGAAACAAGCCTCCGCAC
>NW_007253967.1:3471-4534 GCF_000164805.1 Carlito syrichta
TGGGAAGTACACCAGATTGTTAGATAGTTTTGGGTTGGAGAAATGTTGCTGTCATATATACTCTGACCTTCTTAAACTTTGCTTTTGGAAAGAGTCTCATGGTTTGCTAACTTGGTTTCAGTTTCACAGAGATCTGCTGGGAGGAAAGTTCCTTTAAACATCCCCGGGACATACTTTGCAGTAAAGAACAAAGCTTTCCTTAGTCTTGGGGACTGGAGAGGATTGTCAAGTGCCAGTAGGTGGGAAAGTGGCCTTGATTTTCAGCATGTGAGTTCTGAATCTCCAGGAAAGACAGCATTTCATTCTGGAAATCTGAGTTAATTGTTGTCCTTACCTCAATGAGACACAAGATTAAAATAAAAATTGTGAAGATGACACTAATGGATATCGCCACGATTGGTTTTTTATGATAGCCATATCCTGGAACTTCTTTAGTGAGCTAAAAAAAGGAAAGAAAGAGAAGAACAAGTTTTTTAAAACACAAAGTAGTGGAAAGGGCGCTAGCTAGCTATTCAATACCTCATTCTTCCTCTTGGTAGCCTATAGGATCTTAAATAACAGAGCAAGTCTAATGTGTTACATGGTCGCACTACTAGCGTTTCCTTCTGCAATTTGTCATGCTCTAAATGAGCAAAGTGTGAGGTCACTGTCATGGTCAAAGTTACATGGCCAGGATGAGAGGTGCCAGAGCCCCGGGCTCCATGTGGTTCTCCCCCTCAGGGCATCCTCTGTGTTTGTGGTCATCCTCACCTCGTCTGACTCCTGACCCTTACGCTCGCTCTGGGCCTCAGTGCTGTCTTTGATGTAGTTGTTCCTCCATTGTTCTGTGTCCTGCTCTGCCTTGGCCACCTTCACCTCCTGCTGCTCACTGAGGCAAATCATGCCTGAGCAAAAAGAACAAAGCTGAAGCCATCATATTACCAGATTTCAAACTTTACTACAAGGCCACAGTAACCAAAACAGCATGGTAAAAAAATAGGCACATAGACCAATGGAACAGAAAACAAATCCCAGAAATACAGCTGCTGACCTACAGCCAACTGATCTTTGGCAAAGCCAAAAA
>NW_007253967.1:4759-5734 GCF_000164805.1 Carlito syrichta
CAAGTGGATCCTGCATAATTTGGGATTCTGCTGCTGCCTGTTCCAAAATAATGAAGGTATGCTTCAGGTCCTTGGACTCCCTTTGGTCCCCAGACAGGGCTTTCGCAGAGGCAGCTGGGGGAACATCCATCTGCTTTCCTAGGGAAGAAAGCCTATGTGCCTGTGTGGATGAGGGCTTGGTGTGGGAGGGGCTGCCCACCAGCATCTGGGGCCTCTGCGCCCTGAGAGACCATTCTGGCTCCCTTGGGGCCGGCCTCCCACGCTTCCTTTCCATGGCAGCATCCTCCACAGATGGCTGGGTGCTCTGTTGCCTCCTGATGAGCTGATCTTTAAGGGTCTCCTTGAGATGCCTTTTCTTAATGCCCTTGGGCCCCTTGATGATTACGTCCATGGTCCGCAGCCTTTTCCTAAGACCCTGAGTCTTTGACAGCCTGGTTCCCTGTGGCTGGGAAGTTTTCAGGTGGTCTGCAGAGTTTTGGTGTTTAAAACTTTGATATCCTAAGGGGCCAGGCTGCATCAGCATACCAGCTCCTATTTTCCTTTTGACTGCCTCAATTTTTTTTTTCATTAGTGAACCTAACCAATTTTTAAGGATATAATACCTCCTTAATCTATTTCTGTGAGGTTTGTTGGATGTATTGTTTCTCCAAAAAGATGGGGGCTTAGCTTTATTAAGCAGTTTTGAAAAAAACAGTTCAGTAAATGGTGACAATGTTGATTCCATATCCTCTAGGTTACCCAGTGAAAAATAGGGCCAGACGTAACTGAGTGCACTGATGACATTGCTTTCATCACTGAAGTCCAGCTGCTTATTGATGATGTCTGTCTGTTTGACAACCCTCTTGTCTGAGGGTGTCTCTGGCTCAATAATGAGCTCAGTGCTGGTGTGCTTCTTCCGGGCTTGCAGCACCTCCATGAAGGTTCCCTCTGTTTCTTGGACTGTCAAGAGGAAGCACAGAGAAAAAAATACCTGGG
>NW_007253968.1:0-851 GCF_000164805.1 Carlito syrichta
CAGGCGTGAACCACTGCACCCAGTGGAGTGTGCTTTTCTTTTTTTTTCCCCCTCACAGGTCTACACATCTGTTTTTGCTACACAAGATATTTAGCCCTGCATATGCAAGGCCTCAAAAAATTCAGTTACTGACTCATAACTGTTCCTCTCCACAGAAATCTTTAATAAAAGGCAAAAGACTTATTCACTTTGAAGAGAAACCAGAGCATGGAGTGTGTGCTTTTCATGTTCCCTTTTGGTGCCAGTGCTCAGAGATTTGGATGAATTCTGAAATAAAGATCATGAAAATGTTGTCCTTTAGAATCACGCAGAAAGCAGTGACAGGCACTTTTACTAGTATATCTGTCATTTTTCATCTGTCTTAATGAAGGAGGGATGCCTTTATTTTCTTAACCCAACTCATCAGCCCAGAATATTCTGCTCAGATTTCATTGAGGGGGTGTCCTCTCTTTGGGTTAAGTCCTCAAATACCTAAGGGAAGCCTGTGACATTCTGAGAAGCAGCTTCTGCTGTGTGATTAGGCAGATGGCTTTAATTATTGCCGGCAACCTCGGCAGGAAACATGGGGAGCTCAACTGGGACAACGGATCTGCAGGCCTTACTTTTGATGAAGGCCTGTGAATCAGAGTGCTACATAACGTTTTGGTTTTGGCTGCGGGATTGTTGTGGTCCAGAGAGGATTTCCTCTTTACGATGACCCAGCACTCTTGTTTACATGATTCTTCATTCCAAGTACTTCTTTCACCGTGCCCACAGCCATCTTAGATCAAAGTGGAGGGAGGAGGGTCTGAAGCTGGTGGACGGTCCCTGGGATGCAGGCTCTCTCGGTTGCAGGCCTCGTGCATCCCTGG
>NW_007253968.1:871-1180 GCF_000164805.1 Carlito syrichta
AGTAATAAGACCTTTATTTCAACTTAGGTCTGTCTAACATCAAAGCCCACCAATATCCAAGAAGGCTTGATAATAGAAAAATCCATTACATTTAATAGACTAGGCTGGGCAACTTGGTGAGACTTTATCTCTACAATAAATTAAAAAATTAGCCAAGGGTGGTGGCCCACACCTGTAGCTCCAGCTACTTGGAAGGCTGAGGCTGATGAATCACCTGAGCCCAGCAGGTTGAGGCTGCGGTAGCCGTGAGCATGACACTGCACTCCAGCCTGGGCGACAGAGTGAGACTCCAACTCAAAAAAAAAAAAA
>NW_007253968.1:2242-4812 GCF_000164805.1 Carlito syrichta
CCATCAATGTCACAGGCACCAGTGAAGACCAATGGTGTAATGAGTTTCCAGATTTAGTGAGAATGACTTGAGTTTCTGTAGTACCACTGTTAGTGGAAAACTAACCATTTTTTATCTGATATACTTTGATATCCTTCAAATGACAGTTTTTCCTTGTTTGCAGAAATCTTTTCTGGGATAGCTAGTGGTAGGTTCAATTCCAACCTTTCTGGACTTTTGGTAGAGCTGGTTGAATAATCTTTTAAGAGATCTGGTTAATGCTGGTTATTTCCATTTTTTAAACTAATGGAAAATTATGCTTATGATTAATTAAACACATTTTTAAAGCTCTTTCCTTCAGTGTTTTTAATTTAAATACCTCACTTTTGGAAATGATCTGGAGAGGATTCCAACTTTTAACTTTTATAGATACTTGGAAGTAGGTCACTTTGTGTTCATTTTAATTTTTGCATCCTCCCTCTGTGCTGGAAAAAAAATTATGAAAATTCCAGGCAGATAATTTCTACTACATGGAGGTGCTTAATTATTGCCTCTCCCAGAAGTTCCCTGTTTTCGAGTAAATAGGTGGCCAATTGGAAGTGTATATTGAGCTCTGAGTGTCCCCAACTTTGAGAGATTTGAAGTGTGAGCCTGAGTCCTGTTGCCAGAATTTGTTTTTACCTGGGATTTGGACTCAACCACCTGTGCATATAAAGTGGTCTGGGAGAGGAGTTCATCCTCTGAAGGCCTGGTGGTATCATATCTGTTTAGGTGAACTGTGTGCATCTCTTACATGCTATGTAAGGTGGGGCAAAGGGCCTTTAAAATGTATACTCCAGGCTGGGTACAGTGGCTTATGCCTATAATCCCAGCACTTTGGGAAGCCTAGGTGAGAGGATTGCCTGAGCCCAGGAGTTTGAGACCAGCCTGGGCAACATGGTTAAACAATTATCATAATGCTGTAAGAAAAGGATTGGCAGTAGTGGGAAACTGCCAGGGAAGGGTTGGGAGCACACTTCATCAATAAGGGTACCTGATCTCAAAGTAGGTGAAGTGGGGATCGAAGTGAGGCCCAAACTTTACCTGTACAATGGCCATTTGTATACCTAACTCTGAATTGTACCCCTCTTTAAAATAAAAATAAAAATAAAAAAATTAGCCAGACATGATGGTGCACCCCTGGTAGTCCCAGCTTCTTGGGAGGCTGAGGCTACGGTAGCTGTGATCATGCCACTGCACTCCAGCCTGGGTGACAGAATGAGACTCCAATGCAAAAAAAATTAATTAATTAAATAAAAACTCCATACCCTTTTCTATTAAAGACTCTTATTGGTATCTGACTTAGTGTTTCACTCAGTTAGAATACGCATGCTTTCCTTTATCCTGAGTGGCACTTTTTATCCCTGAAGAATACATTTTTTTTTTCCGCTAAGGTCTTTGAGGGCCATTTTCAGGTTTATTTGCTACTCTTCTGCACATATATAGCTCATGGAGGACACCTTCCAGAAGCCTCTGTTGTATTTTCCACTCAAAAGTCCTGTTTCTGGGTGAGAGGGTGAAAAGTGAGCATTGAGAAGGAAGGCTGAGGTGGAAGGATCACCGGAGCCCAGCAGGTCGAGGCTGCGGTGGCCAGAAGCGGCCACTGCACTCCAGTCTAGGTGACAGAGTGAGACTCCAACTCAAAAAAAAAAAGAAAAGAAAATTTCATTTATTTAAGGTGTACATCTTGGTGTTTTGGTATATATGTACGTTGTAAAAGTAAAAGGTTTACCCCAATGAAGCTAGTTAACATATCCATCACCTCACACAGTTACTATTTTTTTGATTTCGTGGTGAGAGCACTTAAGGGCCACTTCTCTCTCTCTCTCTCTCTCTCTCTCTCTCTTTTTTTTTTTTTATTATAAAGATGTAAGGTACAACTCAGGGTTAGTTATGCAAACACTGATTATGCAGGTACCCTTGTGGATGAGGTGTGCCCCTCCCTCCCCAGCAGTTTCCCTCAACTGCCAGTCCCACCCCCACTCCCCTGACAATTTCCCACTACTGCCAATCCTTCTCTTATATATAAGATCCACTGTCTTAGCACACTGCAAGTATCCGATACAGTGCTGCTAACTATATCACCACGCATGCTAGATCCACAGAACTTACTCATAATAAAGTTTGTCCAACACGTCTCCTTTTTCTCCTCCCCTGACCTGTGGTCTTCTCAAGCGACTGTTGCCAAATAGTAAACTAAGTTCCGCTAGATTTTGACTGGCCCCAAGCCCAGTCCCTCCCAAAGCAGAGTTCTGGGTCGGAGGGCCACCGTTTCGGGGGGTGGTCTTGGCTCTAGCTTTCCCTGAGCCACATCCTCATCCAGGGGTCTTGCCATGATCTGGTTGTTCCCTGCAAAGCAAAGACATAAAGGAGATGAGGGGCCTGGTGCGTCAGAAGACTCCTCCAGCTCTTTGGTTTCCTGATCCCTAGACCTAAAAGGGAGAAAAGAAGAGGGCAGAGGAGCTGTGTGGCCTTTGGCCCAGTGACCACACCTAGTAACAGCCACTGCCCTGGATCCTGACCCGTCAGGATCATGTGCTCTGGGGAGAGAG
>NW_007253968.1:4832-6658 GCF_000164805.1 Carlito syrichta
GATCAGCCTGTAATCCCGCACTTTTGGGAGGCTGAGGTGAGTGGATTGCTTGAGCCCGCGGGTTCGAGACCCGCTTGGGCAGCGAGACTTCATCTCTACAATAAATAAAAAATAAAAAATTAGCCGGGCGTGGTAGCGCATGCCTGTAATTCCGGCTACTCGGAAGGCTGAGGCGGAAGGATCGCAGGAGCCCAGCGGGTCGAGGCTGCGGTTCCCGGGAGCGGCCACTGCACTTCAGTCTGGGCGACAGAGTGAAACTCCAACTCAAAAAAAAAAAAAAGAAAAGAAAATTTCATTTATTTAAGGTGTACATCTTGGTGTTTTGGTATATGTGTACGTGGTAAAAGGTTTACCACAATGAAGCTAGTTAACATATCCATCACCTCACACAGTTACTATTTTTTTGATTTTGTGGTGAGAGCACTTAAGGGCCACTTCTCTCTCTCTCTCTCTCTCTCTTTTTTTTTATTATAAAGATGTAAGGTACAACTCAGGGTTAGTTATGCAAACACTGATTTTGCAGGTACCCTTGTGGATGAGGTGTGCCCCTCCCTCCCCAGCAGTTTCCCTCAACTGCCAGTCCCACCCCCGCTCCCCTGACAGTTTCCCACTACTGCCAATCCTTCTCTTATATATAAGATCTACTGTCTTAGCACACTGCAAGTATCCAATACAGTGCTGCTAACTATATCACCACGCGTGCTAGATCCACAGAACTTACTTGTAATAAAGTTTGTCCAACACATCTCCTTTTTCTCCTCCCCTGACCTGTGGTCTTCTCAAGCGACTGTTGCCAAATAGTAAACTAAGTTCCGCTAGATTTTGACTGGCCCCAAGCCCAGTCCTCCCAAAGCAGAGTTCTGGGTCAGAGGGCCACCGTTTCGGGGGGTGGTCTTGGTTCTAGCTTTCCCTGAGCCACATCCTCATCCAGGGGTCTTGCCATGATCTGGTTGTTCCCTGCAAAGCAAAGACATAAAGGAGATGAGGGGCCTGGTGCGTCAGAAGACTCCTCCAGCTCTTTGGTTTCCTGATCCCTAGACCTAAAAGGGAGAAAAGAAGAGGGCAGAGGAGCTGTGTGGCCTTTGGCCCAGTGACCACACCTAGTAACAGCCACTGCCCTGGATCCTGACCCATCAGGATCATGTGCTCTGGGGAGAGAGGAAGACGTAGAAGAAGATGGTAGGCAGAGGGGTTAAGCCTCCCTTCCCTCCATACCCTGCAGGTTGTTTCCCCTTTGCATCTAGAAAGCATAGCTCTGTGCACATAGGCTGAGGTTTTCTTGGTTTTGTTGGGCCTTTTGACTTGTAGTAGATGCTTCACAGATTCTCAAGGAGGCTGGAATCCCCGTGACTGAGAAGGTTATTCTCTGAAGCCTTCACTTGTGCGGCACAACCAGCATGGGATGTTCCTGTTGGCTCAGGAGGAAACAAGATCCTGATTTAGCAGAAGCTGATATCACATAAAACGCTTAGCTTTAACCATGACAAAGTGAAACTGTGGATTAGTCATTTAAGGGTTTACTCTAGTGAGTATTCAGACAGATGTGCTCATGTAGTAACGAAAACAAGCTCCTCCCGCTGTGACTATCCTGTTCCTCCAGTTTCCAGCTGGGGTGCTGCTGAAACATCTTGGCTGTGTCTTGGCTCTGGGCTTGGAAGGCGCCCACCATGCTGTGGGAGGCCAATCCCTGCCGGCCACCCTAGGACACTGAGGGTCTGTGTGGACTGTGGAGTTGCCCTGTGTCCAGTGTCCTGAACTGGCCCAGTGAGCCCATGGCAGGCACGTGGAGGTCCTATTGAATAGTTGTCTGTATTCAGTTAGCCCTT
>NW_007253969.1:0-5088 GCF_000164805.1 Carlito syrichta
CCTTAGAGTTATAAGCACAGTCTCTCCATTTCGGGAAGCCAGCATCTCGCCATATGAGTGACCAGTCCTTTTCCGTATCATCGAAGGGGCAAACAGGTACGCTGAGAGGTGATGAAGCTCTAGTCGCATGGCTAGGGGCGGTTCCTCCAGGCAGTAACATCTCCAGTCGCCAACCGTCCTTGATATTGTCCTGATACGGGCTTTCTGTACTCAGAGACTTAAAGGTAGACATTAAGCAAGAAGGCTGGTAATTATTAACAGCAGAATTATTATAAAAACAAACAGGGAGGGAGTTGGAATGTCCTTCATAAGAAAAATTATGATTAGTAACAAGTTTGACTTGAGCTCAAAATAAAGCAGGCTCTCCCCTTTTCCTGTAAGAAAACTTACATTTATCAGAGGTTTTATACTTTCTTCTGGATCTCAATGTCTAGTCATAGCTGAATAACCTGAAGATTCCAAATTTAAATGATTAATAACAAATTAAGAGCTATTAAGTGTGATTCAAGATGTGGTGAGGAGAGCTATACTTGAACTCACCCTCATATAACTTAATTGATTTTTTAAAGTTTGGTGAACTCTTTCAACAATGGCTTGACCTTGTGGATTGTAGGGAATTTCTGTGGAATGAGAAATATTAAATTAGGAGTAAAATTGCTGAAAAGATTTAGATGTATATGCAGGACCGGTGTTGGTTTTCTGTTGCTCTGGCATACCTAGCTGTGAAAAGCAAAAGAATAAATGTTGTACCACGTCCTTTGTAGGCTTCTTCCAGTTTTTGCTGAAGCTAAAATAACATGAGAAAATGTATCTACAGTCATATGCAAATAAGACAATTTCCAAAGCTAGGAAAACGAGTTACATCCATTTGTCATAGTATGTTAGGTCTCAGTCCTTGAGAGTTGACTCCTCCTGGAGCTGAAACAAACGTTTTTGAATTCTCAGAAAGTAAACTGAATGTAAATTGTTTACAATCCTCTGGGCTTAAAGGTATAGTAAAGAAACAATTCTGTAAATCAATAACTATAATATTAAAGTTAACAGGTGTAGCAATCCAGGCTGTAACATTCCATGGCTCCCATAGTAGTGTTAATAGCTCTTAAATCCTGTAGAAGTCTCCATATACCAGATTTTTTTTAAATTAGAAAACTTAGGAGTGTTTTCAGAGCTAGTGGTTGCCATTCAGGGGGGCTAGGAGAAGGCTCTATATGACCAGCCTTTAATTGTTGTAAAACCAGTTTTTTGACTGCCTTATCTTTTCTAAGAGCATGGGCTATTGTTCCAACCAAACCGGTTTTTCAGCTTTCCAGGTAATAGGGTCTTGGGAACAATGGATTTAATACCAGCTTAATTTGTCTTTTCGTTAACTTGGACAGGTTCCTGCATCACCTGTCGTCTTTGCCAAATCCCTTAAAGGGATCATAGCCCATCTACAGTATTTGTGCTGAAGCTTTATCATTAGGGCTATATAAATGCATGCTTATTTGAGCAAGAATATCTCTTCCCCATAATGTAAGGGGGATAGATGGAATAACGTATGGGCAAAAAGTTTTTGAAGTCTCATTTGTCTAATTTAAAATTTTTAGAGCTGTTGGCTACTGAGGGTACTCGATCAATGCCTACGAGTCCTAAAGGAGCTTTTTGAGTAAATCAAGAAGCAGGCAATTTTCCCAGCAATACAGGAAACATCGGCTCCAGTGCCCAATAAGCCTCTCATCTTAACTCCTTGTATATATAGAGGTTTAGTGTTAGTAACCTCCTGATCCAAAAAAAACAACATCGCGAGAGTCAAATTCAGAGTTACCTCTAGGTAGGCTAGTTAATTTTACCTGTTTTATGATAAGGCAGGAACAGCAACTGGGCTATTTTCTGACCTTTGTTAAACTGCACAGTTTTGTTAGGGGGAGCCACAAGCACCTGGATTTCCCCTCTGTAATCCGAATCCACCACTCCAGGAATAATGGAAATTCCTTGTAAAGACAAGGAACTTCTGCCTAATATTACACCCACTATTCCTTCTGGGAGAGGGCCCTTCTCCCACAGGAATTGGTGTTACCAGAATGGTCGGAGTTAATATTGTTGTGGTGGAGGAACACAAGTTCAGTTCGGTACTCCCAGGGGTGGCTCGTTGTTGATTTAAAGGATTACCATTTTTATGAAATTTAGATAGGCATTCTCTAGCTTAATGAAAGCCTTTTTGGCAGCTGGAACTCAAAGGTTTTAGTCGAGCAGACCCAGTAAATGGTGACAGTGTGCCATGTAAGTTAGCTATATCTTGCTTAATCAGACAATCTCTGCTATTGTGTCTGACTTGACCACAGTTAAAGCAAGACTGCAATGAGATATTCTTTTGTTTATTGCTTATATACTTTTACTTATATAAATTATTTATATATTGTTCATATATTACTTATATTATTTATTACTTATATATTATTTATATTGCTTATATATATTGCTTATATTGCTATATATACTGCTTATATTGCTTATATTATTTATTTTGCTTATATTATTTACATATTACTTATGTATGACATATTATTTATATTACTTATATATTCTTTATAAACATAGCTTATATTGCTTATATATATTGCTTATATATATTACTTATATTACTTATATCACTTATACTTTACTTATATACATTTGTTTATTATTACTTGAGCTTTCTACATTTCTATAAGGAAAAGAAAAGTGTGACTAAGTTCAGTCTTTATTTCAGTATTCTTAACTTTTAAGGAAAATTTTAGAGAGAGGTGCAGCAAGGGTGGCAAGAAGGAAGCGTTTTTAATCATCATAATTATCATTAGCATTGTCTGATATAATCAATTATATTGCCGGTCTTTTTTCATCAGTCTTATTAAAGCCTAACAAGTGTTACTAGCATTTTTAACAGCCGATTGTTTTACTAAAATTTTTGGTGCCTCTTTGCTAGTAATTTCTTGTTTGATGGTGGTGGTTATTTTAGAAATGAAATCCTCGTAATGTTTATGTGCCTTTTGCTTTATCTTAGACAAAGAAAGAGTTTAAGTGGAATTAGCAGGCAACTTTCTGTACAAAATCTAGAAAAGAATTTACTTTATCTTTGCTTACATTAACACCTTTATGTTTTAATGCTTTAGACATGATTCAAATATAAGCTTGCCTTTCTTTGGAGCCGCAGTTCCCCATAGCTTTAAAAACACCAATATACACAATATACAGTAATATCTCTACAAAATCTGAATCGCTCTTTATGGCAATAATGTGTCACGCAGTCCATTGGCGACACTATGCAACCAATCTGCTTACCTATCAACCTGCGCATTCTGGGGATACTGCAGCACCCTAAGGCAAGGTTCGTCCTGAAACGAGATGAATGAACAAACGGGGAACATATATATACAATTACCGGAGCCAGATCCCTGGGTTCAGGCGCCAAAGCTGTCGGAGTACCGGCTCCGACCTAGGAGCTAGGGTTAGGACCCGCACCGGAGTGTCAAGATGGAGAGAAGAGACCACTTGGAGGCAGTTCTTGTAGGATCAGCCTAATCAGGACTGAGTCCAAATTTTATTCAGACTCCTTCCAACTTATATACTATTTTCTATACCTTCCAGCAGTGTGACAATTACTTGCTGGGGGCGTACAAATTCCATGATCTATATCGCGCTTTACAAACTGTGCATCACAAGACCATCATGAGACTTGCAAGTTCCAAGCAAGCAATTCGAACTCCATGATGCCTGACGTGTTTCACAAAACTCACATCAATGTCACAGGTGCACAATTTCAATACAGTTCGTTCAAAGTGTCTTTCATAGTGTTCAATAAATCATTCATATTATACTCTTTGTTCTAAACCTTGATTAATACAAAAACATTCTAAGTTAACTCTAGGTTCAATCTAAGTTCAGTGACTCCTAATATTTTTTAACGACTGATATTATCAACTTAACCCTATACTATAATCTGTAAGTTTACTTAAATGACTTAATTTTTATTTATTCCATTAACCTATTATGATTCAACATAGTGCCCTGTAATTCTATAACAATTAATTCAAAACTTATTCCTTACCATGACTTATATGAGTTTCATAAATCTAAACTTCAATTATTATATGATCTAGTGATTGGACTTTAATACTATGCTATAAGTTATTAAGCTAATACCTTATCATTATATCTTATAATTATCATTGACATATGATTTTTAAAATCATAACTCTATAATTCTCATTCTATTTTAATAAAACTACGACTTTAACCCAAAACTTAAATCTATTTTCCTAGTATATTAATACATGGCTACGTGTAAAATTTCCTATTGTCATATTAGAAGCAAAACCAACACCGTTGGGAAAATTTCGTTATACTAATCAAAGGATCTAAAAATTGGCCTACAGGAACAGGAACTAAAGTCATAATCTGAGAAAAGGAAACTTAAAAGCTTAAACAAAACTTAAAAGTTTTCTATGAATGCTTATTACTGTTTAAATCTTTCCGATGGAAATTGTATCGTCTTAAATGTATGTTTTATCCAAACATGTCTATTTTAAAAATCAAATAGTAGCTGTCACACTCTTGGATAATGGACTGCACGGTTACCATGACAATGGCCACGGGCTGAAGCAAAGAGAATTTCGACATGTAACGAAAGTAGAAAAACGTCCTGCCAGGCTAGAGGCAGGGCAATAAAACTATTATGGTAATTTACTTTCTAATCTTAATCCTAGGAGAAATTGCATTTGGGAACAAGAGCTGACTAACCAGTCTACCAGGAAATAGAAGTTTAAAAATATCTAGAAAGAAGTACAACATAGAAGGGACAAGGTCATATAAAACAATTCTGATTTGCAACTTTCCATCAGGTGTATAGAGATTTACATATAAGTTTTACTGCCATGTATGCACATCGGTCACTAATCACACGCCAATATCATAGGTATAACTGATATCCTATGTCAGAGGAGATCTTCCAGATGGGCCTTAGCAGGCCTCAGCCATGTCGCTATAGATGTTGGCTCCCAACACCAGAATGCTGCTGGAGTCCTGAAATGACTGATTCATAATACCCACAAGCCCAATATCTCTGAAAAATGA
>NW_007253970.1:0-7120 GCF_000164805.1 Carlito syrichta
ATCTTCTGTGATCTGTGACTCTGTGTTCACTGTCCTGGGGAAGCACTGGAATCCTATGTGGGCTGAGAGTTCTAAGGTACAATGTCTTGTTCAGTGTCTTGAGGAAGCTTCTGGGTCCTGTGTTAGCTGGGATTCTGTGTCCATTGTCCTGATCGAGGTATGATGTTCTGTGTTTCCTGAGGAAAGTCTATGGTTCTTTGTGATCAGAGGCTCTGTGTTCAGTTCTCTGGAGGATCTCTGGATTTTTGAGAGCTGATGTTCTGTGTCAAGTTCTGGGTCCTGTGTGGATTGATACATTGTGTCCAATGTCCTGAGGGAAATCTGCAATACTGTATGGGCTGAGACTCTCTGTCCAGTGTCCTGAGGAAGCTCTGGAGTCCTGAATGAACAGAATCTCTGTATCTAGGGTTCTTATGAAGTCCCAAGGTCCTAAGTGAACTTTGAATCTTTATCCAGTGTCCTGAGTTAGCTCTCTGGTCCAGTGTGAGCTGTGATTCTGTGTCCAGTTTTATGAGGGAAAGCTGGCTTTTTTCGTAAACTGTGACTCTCTGTCTAGTGTCCTGATTGAGCTCTGGGTTGCTGTGTGAGCCTGGATTCTTTGTCCTGTGTCCTAGGGGAGCTCTGCCATCTTATGTGAGTTGGAACTCTATGTCCAGTGTCCTGAGGGAGCTCTGAGGTAATATATAAACTGTTTCTTTGTGACTAGTGTGTTTGGAAACACAGAATGCCTGTATGTTCTGGAACTGTGTCTAGTGACTTGAAAGAGCCCTGGGGTCCTATGTGAGCTGTGAGTCTCTGTCTAGTATTCTGAGGAGCTCTATGTCCTGTGTGAGCTGGGACTCTGTTTTCACTGTCTTGAGAGTCCACTGAGAGAGTGCTGGAGTCTTCTGTGAAGTGAAAGTTCTTGGGCCTAGTGGGAGATGTGATTTTTTTCCAGTGTGTTGTGGGAGTTCTGTATTCCTATAAAAGCTGGGACTCTGTATCCAGTTTCTTGAGAGAGCTCAGGGGTCCTGTGTGAGTTTGCACTCCATGACCAGTGTCCTGAAGGAGTTCTGGGTTACTGTGTGACTTGTGGCTCTCTGTTCTGTGTCCTGAGGAAGCTCTGATGTCTCTTGTGAGATGTGACTCTGTGTCCAATGTCCGGAGGGAAGTCTGTGGTCCTGGGTGAGGACAGACTCTGTGTCACGTGTCCTGAGCAAGCTCTGGGTTCCTGTGTGAACTGAGACTGTGCTTCCAGTGTTCTAAGGGAGTTCAGGGTCATATGTGAGCTGGAATTTCTGGGGTTCAGTGGGAAATGTGACATAGTGCCCAGTGCCCTAAGACAGCTCTGTGGTTGTGTGTGAACTAGGACTCCAAGCCAAGTGTCTTGAGGTTGCTCTGGGGTCTTGAGTGGACTAGGACACTGTGTTTAGTATCTTGAGTGAGTTATGTGATCCCTTGTGGCCTGCAGCTCTGTGTCCAATGTCATGAGGAAGCTCTGGTTTCCTGTATGGTCTGAGAAGGTTTTCAAGTGTCCTGAACAAGATTGGTGATACTGTGTAAGCTAGGACTCTCTGTCCATAGTCCTGCAGAAGCTCTGGTTTTCTGCATGAACAGAGATGATATGTCTAGAGTTCTGATGGAGATCTGGATTTCTATGCTAGCTGGGACCCTGTACCCAGTGTCCTGAGTTAGCCCTGTGAACCTGTGTGTTCTGTGACTCTGTGTCCAATATCCTGAGGGAGGTCTGGGGTCTTGTTTGAGCTACAATCTCTGAGGTCCTATTGAGTTGGAACTCTGTGTCCAGTGTCCTAATGAAGCTCTGGAGTCTTATAAGAGCTTGGACTTGTTTCCGGTGTTCTGAGGGAGCTCTGGAGTTCTGTGTAAGCTGGGACCATGTGTTCGGAATCCTGAGGGAACTCTGTGGTCCTGTTGTAGCTGCACTGCGAGTAAGGAGTCTCCAACACACTGAAAGTCAAACATTGAGTCCTTTATTGCTGGTGGTCGAGACCAGGCTCATGGCTGAAAGAAACTCTCGACCCCTAATGGAAAAAGCAAAAGGTTTATATGGACCCAAACTACAATTTCATCAGAGTTGGGAGGGGTACAACAGGAGATTTTGGTTACAGAACAGTAAACAGAATAGCAACAATTTCAGAACAGTTTATCTTGAGTAGTTACAGAACAACTTATCTGGGCGTCCCACCCAACTGCTTACTGGAAGGTTGAGGCAGTCACATGGAGGAGGGGTGAGAGGAAAAACTGAGAGTCAAAATGGAGGATTTACTATAATTGAATTCACGAGGTAAATTTGCTAACAGACATTTCATTCCCTACTTTTAGCTCTTCATGAGTCAAAGCATTGACTCATCTATTATGTGTAGGGTGTTATAATGGTCTTGCATATACATGAGTTTTACAGAAGTGATTCATTTTTTACAAACTGAACTATTCAATTTAATATACAGGGCCACGGGTTCAAGACCCACCTAGGCAGGTGAAACCTCATCTCTACAATAAATAAAAAAAATTAGCCGGGCATGGTAGTGTGCACCTGTAGTTCCAGCTACCTGGAAGGCTGAGGTGGAAGGATCACTGGAGTCCAGCAGGTCGAGGCTGCAGTGGCCAGGAGCGGCCACTGCACTCCAGACTGGGTGACAGAGTGAGACTCCAACTCAAATATATATATGTCCTCATGAGTAAACCAAGAAGGAGAAGAAGGAGAGGGCCGACCAGACCTGTAATTAAGGTAGTTAGACATAGGTTCCAATCCAACAAGATTAGAAATCAGGATTTGTTATTTTGTCTTCCTGTATGTCTTCTGCCTAATTTTCCTCGAACCTTTTGGAGGTTGTTTTTAATAACTTCTGGTTTATTGTTATAAAAACAGCATGACTCCCCTAGTGCTGCACAGAAGCCTCCTTGAAACAGGAAAATAAATCAAGACCTCCAAGATTTTGGAACATCACTTCTGCTAAGGTTGTGACTTGGTCATGGAGTTGATCCATGACAAACTGTAAGTTTCCTATGTCCGTATCCATTTTCTGAGCCAGGTTGGATAGACCTAGTTCACCATGGATTAAAATTGTGATGCTGAGAGCAGGGGTTCCAGTCATACTGAGGACTAGTAAGACAGGTACTATAAAAGGAAGGTGCATTTTTCATGAGTGGCCAGGAGGCCAGGTGGATTCAGTAAAATGGTACTCCCAGGACCACTATAAGCATATACCTGGGTAAGTACACGAATGGCAAAACATAAGTCAGGTTCATTGTTTTACTTTTCAGTAGTAATACCTTTGGTAAGTACTATAGATCATGCTATCCAAGTATTGGTAGGAACCGTATAAACCATGGAATGTTACATGGTGAAGGTTAGAGATAGGCTACAAATATTAGAAAATGTGACTCAGTTAAATTGAAGTGTAAATTTAAAACACAAGATGTAGTACCATTTATGTCTCGTATTGTAATGTGAATCACCTCTGGAAGGCATTTATTACTTTTGCTAATAATGGGGGCCTCAATCCCAAGGCCTAATAATAAGGAGGTTTGGATTTTAAGCAAAGCCAGCAATCTGAAGCCAATTGAGGCAGAGAGACATTTAGCAGTTGATGCATGCTTGTTAGCACTGGGAAAAGACTGGTGGGCTGTCGAGCTTGTTTTGGGTATTGTATAAGTGAGCCTGGGGTAATATTACTGTTTATGGGGGTGGAGCTTTTTGAAAACTAAACAAAGGGTCTCCTAGTTTCACCAATGTTCCTATAGGCCTGGTTAGGACTTTGTAGGAGAGTGTACATTGTTGGATGTCAAACAGGACACCTACATCATAGACAGTTACATAAGCTCGTATCCCACAGGTAGACCCTGTACCCCCAAAATAGCATAGGAAATTGATAATTTTATGTATATGGGTGTCTGAGTTGGATCTGGTTTAAAGCCCACCAGAGAGTGATTTGGGAGGTACCATTAGGTCTCCCATTGTAAGTAACAATAGGCACACATTTCCATTATGGGCAGAAGTGATCAGCCTGATTACATGTTGGTCAGTGGACCTTCCAGGAAAAGATAAAAGTCTATTTGTTGAAAAGGGATGTAGGGAATCACTTTTTTGGTAAGGGTAGTTCCAGGAGGTTTGCCCTTTATGAGCACTTGATATGGACAATAATTTGAATAGTTTGACTTTAAATAACACAGGGAGCCTCTCCCATTATATTCAATTTTGGTTGCCCATGACCTCATTGATGCAAAGAAAATCAGGGTGAAGGAAAAGACCAAACACTGAGCATCTTCATGAGGGAGAAAACAGGCTATGAGACAATACTAGAGCGAGAATGTCTTAGCTTGAGAGGGTCAGAACCAGGTGTAGCCATCTATTGTTGACTGTTGTCCTTGGCCTTTTTGATGTGAGATTGATGACTCCAAGCTGGTATTCCATCAACTTTGAGTCCTGTACGAGCGGTGAGGATAACAATAAAGGGTCCTTTGCATGCAGGAGTTAATCCCTCCTTCTGGTAATTTTTCATGTAGATCTGCTCCCCTGGCTGGAAGGGATGACTGGGCATGGAGTAAACAGTTGGTAAAATAGCATGGACATTGGAGTGAATGGCAGCCTGAACCTGTTAGAGAGACTGGAGATAATTTAACAGAGACTGATTACTAATTTCAAAAATACAGTCCCTCAACCAGGGTAGTAAGAGATAGGGTCTTCCAAACATGATTTTATATGGGGTGAACCGTGCCTTGTAAGGAGTGCATAGGACATGGAGGAGAGCCAAAGGTAAAAAGCTTATCCATTTTTCACCAGTTTCTATTAGTAATTTGATTAAAGTGGTTTTTTGGTTAATCTATATTTTTTATTATGATTTGGTGGGGTACAGTTAAGAGTTAGGTATACAAATACGTTTCATTCGGCACCCTGTTGATAAGAGGTGTTTCCCCGTCCCCATACAGATATTTGCTACCGTTAATCCCATCTCCCTACTCCCCCATAATTTCCCACTACTGTCAGTCATTTTCTTATAGTATTACATTGGATGATAAAGGTCCATTATATGAGTGAGAACATGTGATACTCGGATCTTTGTTTCTGTGAGAGGTCACTCAGTATTATAGACTCTAGTTCCATCCAGGTTGCTGTGAAAATCATGATTTTGTTCCTTTTTATGGCTGTGTAGTATTCCATCGTGTATATGTACCACATTTTAAAAATCCAGGCCTCTTTTGATGGGCAGCATGGTTGCTTCCAGATTCTTGCTATTGTGAACAATGCTGCGATAAACATACGTGTGCAGGCATCTTTTTTATAGAATGATTGAGTTCTTCATATATTCCCAGGAGGGCGATTGCGGGGTCATATGGGAGGTTGATATTTAGAGCTTTTAGGAATCGACACAGCTTTCCACAGAGGTTGCACTAGTTTACACTCCCACCAACAGTGTAGAAGTGTTCCCTTTTTGCCACACCCTCTCCAGCAGCTGTTATTTTTTGAGTTGTTGATAATGGCCATTCTGGCTGGAGTTAGGTGGTATCTCAGTGTAGTTTTAATTTGCATCTCCTTGATGATTAGTGAGGTTAAACATTTCTTCATGTGTCTGTTGGCCGCTCGTATATCTTCTTTTGAGAAATGTCTGTTCATATCTTTTGCCCACTTTGTAATGGGGTTGTTTGTTTTTTTCTTTTCAGCACGTTTGAGTTCCTTGTAGATCCAGGATGTTAAGCCTTTGTCAGACCTGGTGTTGGCAAATACTTTTTGCCAGTCTGTAGGCTGTCTCCCTGCTCTCTTGATGGTTTCCTTGGCTTTGCAGAAGCTTGTAAGATTAATAAGGTACCACTTGTCTATCTTCTCTCTTATGACCTGTGGTTTTTGGGTTTTGTTCAAGAATTGGATGCCGATTCTGATTTCCATGAGCGTATGTCCTTCATTTTCTAAGGTTCTTATGGTTTGAGGTTTTACATTTAGGTCTCTGATCCATTTGGAGTTAACCTTTCTGCATGGGGATATATAGGGGTCCTGTTTCAATCTTCTGCATGTAGTCAGCCAGTTTTACCAGCACCATTTACTGAATAGGTTCTCCTTTCCCCAGTGGTAGGTGGTGGAGGCTTTGTCAAAGGTGAGTTGGTTGAGAAATTGAGGTTTTGCTTCTGGAATCTCAATTCTATTCCATTGATCTATATGCCTGTTCCTATACCAATACCAAGCTGTTTTGATGATTATAGCTTTATAGTAAAGCTTGAAGTCTGGTAATGTGATGTCACCTGCTTTGTTTTTTGTTTTTTGTTTGTTTTGCTGAGGATTGTTCTGGCTATTCTTGGATGTTTGTGTTTCCATATGAATTCCTGTGTTGTTTTTTATAGGTCTGAAAGAAAATTGCTGGTAATTTGATGGGTATTGCATTGAATTTGTAGATTGCCTTAGGTAAGATGGACATCTTCACAATGTTGATTCTTCCATTCCCTGAGCCTTTGATATTTTTCCTCTTGTTTGTGTCATCTTTGATTCATTTGAGCAGTGTTTTGTAGTTTTCATTGTAAAGGTCTTTCACGTCTCTGATTAGGAAGATGCCAAGGTATTTAATTTTTTGTGTGGCTATTGTGAATGGAATTGTGTTTTTTATTTGGGTTTCTGTTTGTTTATTTTGGTGTAAAAAATGCGATTGTCTTTTGAACATTTATTTTGTATCCTGAGACTTTGCCAAAGGCCTTTATCAGTGTAAGGAGGTATTTGACAGATTCTCTTGGATTTTCAAGGGACACAATCATATCATCTGCAAGGAGAGATAACTTGACTACCTCTTTTCCTATTTGAAACCCCTGATTGCCTTCTCTTCTCTGATTGCTTGAGCCAGGATTTCCAATACTATGCTGAGCAGGAGGGGTGAGAATGGGCATCCATGTCTTGTTCCAGTTTTCAGGGGAAATGTTTCTAATTTTTGTCCGTTTAGGAGTATGCTGGCTGTGGGTTTCTCATAGATGGCTTTTGCTATTTTGAGGTATGTTCCATGTATGCCTAGATGTTCGAGTATTTTCATCAAGAAGGGGGCTGGATTTTATCAAAAGCTTTTTCTGCATCTAATGATGTAACCATGTGGTTTTTGTTTTGACATCTGTTGATTATTTAATTACATTTATGGTTTTATGAATG
>NW_007253971.1:0-3713 GCF_000164805.1 Carlito syrichta
AAGCTGGCTAGCCAGCTGACTTAATCTGATTAACTAGCTAACCAACTCACTTAACTAGCTAGTTTCCTAAATAGCCAGCCGACTTAACCATCTGAAATACCTAGCTAGCTATCTTACTTGCTAGCCGACTTAACTAGCTGACATCTAACTAGCCAGGTGACATAAATAGCTGACTTAACTAGCTAGCTACCTAGCTAGCCAGCTGATATACTAGCTGAAATATCTAGCTAGCCAACTGTCTAGCCATCTAAATTGTCTAGCTTTTTGACTAGCAATGAGCAGATTAGCCAACTGACTTAACGAGGTGACTAAAATAGCTAGGAAGCTGGTAAGCAGGCTGAATTAACTACTTGATAAAAGAACTAGGCAATTGTCCTGCCAGGTGCCTAAACTAGCTGACTTAACTATTTATCCAGCTGGCTAGCAAGCTGACTAAACTAGCTCTCTACCTCTCTAGCCACCTAGATAGCCAGCTCACTTAACTAGCTGACTTAATTTGCTAGTCATCTGGCAAGGAAACTGACTTAACTAGGTCATAGCATAGCTAGTCAGCTGACTAGCCAGCTGATTTAACTAGCTCTCTTAACTAGCTGACCTGCTTTCTAGCCAGATGCATTAAGTAGTTTGCTACATAGCTAGCCAGCTGTCTATCCAGTGTATTAACTAAGTGACTTACCTAGCTAGCTAGCTGTCTAGCCAGCTGACTTAAATAGCAAGATACCTAGCTAGCCACATGGCTAGTCAGCTGACATATCTAGGTGACATAACTATCTAGTCAGATGGCTTTACATTTGACATAAGTAGTTAACTACCTAGCTGGCAAGCTGGCTAGCAGCCTGACTTAACATGCTGACTTAACTAGCTAACCAGCTGGTTAGTCTGCTTACTTAATTGCCTAGCTATGCAGCTAGCCATCAGACTAGACAGCTGACTAAACTAGCTGACTTAATGAAGTAGCCAGCTGGCTAACTAGTTGACTTAACTAGATAGCTACCAAGACAGACAGTTGAATAGACAGCTGACTTACCTAACTGATATAACTAGATGCCTGATTACTAGCCAGTTGACTTAACTAGCTACCTACATAGCTAGCCCACTGGCTGGCCAGTGGACTTAACCACCTCACTACCTAGCTAACCTGCTGGCCAGCAAGCTGAATTAACTAGGTGATTTAACTAGCTACCCAGCTTACCTTAATAGCTGACTTAATTATCTAGCTACCTAACTAACCAGCTGAATTAACTAGCTGTTTTAACTAGCTAGCTACCTAGCGAGCTATCATATAACTAGCTAGCTAGCTAACATATGTAACTGAATTAACTAGCTAGTTACCTAGCCAGCCAGCTGACTTAACTAGCTGAAATAACAAAATAGCCAGCTGGCTAGCCAACAGAATTAATTAGTTAGCTACTTACCTAGACAGCTGGATAGTCAGGTGGCTTATCTAGGTGACATAACAAGATAGCCTCAAGGCTATCCAGCTCACATAACTAGCTACCTACCTACATAGTCCGCTGGCTTACCAGCTGCGTTAACTACCTAACTACCTAGCTAGCATGCTGGCCAGTGAACTGACTTAACTGCGTGACTTAACTAGCTATCCATCTAACTAGTCAGTTGATTTAACTAGCTAGCTTCCCTGCTTTGCAACTGGCTAGACAGCTGACTTAACTAAATGACTTAACTAGCTAGCTACCTAGCTAGACTGATGACTTAACTAGCTGACTTAACTAGGAATCTACCTATCTAGCCAGCTGACTGTGCAGCTGACTTAACTAGCTTAGTTATCCTGCTAGCCAGCTGACTGTCCAGCTGACTTAACTAACTGACTTATGCAGCTAGAATGCTGGCTGGGCAACTGAATTAACTAACTGACCTAACCAGCTAGCCAGCTGGCTAGGCAGCTGACTTAACTAGCTAGCTACCTAGCTAGCCAACTGGGAAGCCAGCTGAATTAACTAGTTGACAACCTATTAGCCAACTGGCAACCCAGCTGACTCAACTAGCTGACTTAACTAGTTAGCCAGCTGGCTAGCTAGCTAACTTAACTAGCTCTCTACGTAGTTAGATAGCTGGCTAGCCAGCTGAACTAACTAGCTGACGTAATTACTTTTCCAGCTGGATAGCCAACTGAAAAAACTAGCTCGCTACTTAGCTAACCAACTGGCTAGCCAACTGACTTAACTAGCTGACATAAATAGCTGGCCTGCTTGCTAGTCAACTGAATTAAATTGCTTGCTATATAGTTAGCCTGCTTGTTAGCCAGCTGACAAAACTAGGTGACTTAACTAGCTAACCAGCTGTCAAACCAGCTGAGTTAATAAGCAAGTTAACTGACTAGCCAGCTGGATAGCCAACTGACTTAACGAGGTGACTTAATTAGCTAGCCAGTGTTGTAGACTGCTGACATAAGTATCTACCTATCTAGCCAGCCAACTGTCTAGCCAGCAGACTTAACTAAGTTACTTAACTAGCTAGGCAACCGGCTAGCAGACTGACTTAACTGCCTAGGTACTTAGCTAGCCAACTGACTTAACTAACTAGCTCCCGAGATGACCAGCTGTCTATTGAGCTGGCTTAACTAGGTTACTTAACTAACTACCTAACTTACTACCCAGCTGACTTAGCTAGCTAGTTACCCAACTAGGCAGCTGGCTAGCCAGCTGACTTAACTTGTTGACATAACTAGCTAGCAAGCTAATTTAACTAGCTGACTTAACCAGCTAGATACCTACTTCAGCAGCTGTCTTAACTAGCTCACTTAACAAGTCACCTAGCTGACATAACTAGCTGACTTATATAGCTAGATTCCTAGGAAATCAGCTGACTTAACTTGCAGAAATAACTAGCTAGTCAGATGGCTATCCATCTGACTTGACTAGCTTTTTAAATAGCTAATCAGCTGGATAGCCAACAGACTTAATGAGCTAACTACATTAGCCAGGCAGCAGGTTGTCAGCTGACTTAACTAGATGACTTAACCAGTTAGTCAGCTGGCTAGCCAAGTGACTTAATTGGCTGGTTTCCTATATAGCCAGCTGGCTAGCCAACTGACTTACCCAGTTGACTTAAGATAGCAAGCTGGCAAACCAGCTCACTTAAGTAGCTCAATACCTACGTAGCGTGCAGGCTAGCCAACTGACTTAACTATCTGACTTGAATAGCAAGTCTGCTGTGTAGCAAGCTGACATATCTAGCTAGCTACCAGCCTAGCCAGCTGACCTAATTATCTGACTTAAGCAGCTAGCCAGTTGGCTAGCCAGCTGACTTAACATGCTGACAACACGTGCTAGCCAGGTAGCTATCTAGATAACTTAACTAGCTAGCTGCGTACATTTCCAGTTGACTAGCCATCTCTCTTAACTAGCTGAATTAACCAGCTAGCCAGTTGTCTAGCCAACTGACTTAACTAGCTCATTACCTATCTATCCTTCTGGCTAGCCAGCTGACTTAACTAGCTGAGTTAACTAGATAGCTACATAGCTGGCCAGTTGACTTATATAGTCAGCTAACTAGCTAGCTACCTAGCTAGCCAGCTGACTTAAATCATTATCTAACCAGCTAGCTACCTAGCTAACAAGCTGACAAATAATTAGCGGCCTAACTAGCTTGCTGACTTAACCAGCTAGCTAACTGGTAAGCTTACTCATAATCTAACGTGCTAGCTAGCTGACTTAATCATCTGACTTAACTTGTTATCTAAAGAACTAGCT
>NW_007253971.1:3963-11531 GCF_000164805.1 Carlito syrichta
CAAGTTAACTAGCTGACTCTAACTACTTGAAATGGTCAACTTAACAAGTTAACTAGCTGACTTAACTACCTGAATTCAATAGTTAGCTAACTATTTAACTAACCGAATAACTAGATGCTTTAATAATTATCTAACTAGTTAAGTAGCAGACTTAAGTAGGTGAGTTAAATAGTTAGCTAACTAATGAGCTAGCTGACTTAGCTAGCTTACTTAGCTTGCTAGCTGAAAAGCTAGCTGACTTAGCTACCTGACATAATTAGTTGGCTAACGAGGTAGCTAGCTGACATAATGAGTTGGTGAATGAGTTAGCAAACTGTTTTAATTAGTTGGTGAACGAGTTAAGTAGCTGACTTAACTAGTTAGTTAACCAGTTAGATAGGTAAATTAACTTGTGGACTGGCGAGGCAGCCGAATACTTAGATTGTTTAACACATTGGCTGCCTACTTGGTCGACTTGTTAGCTGGCTTAACCAGTCTGCCGACTAGTCCACCGACTAGTTAGCTGGGTTAACAAGAAGACTGAGGAGTTGGCCCAATAGTTAGCCATTTTAACCAGTTACCTGCTCGTTTGCTGACCTAACTAGTCGGCTGAATACTTGGCTGGCAAGTTAGCTGTGCTAACTTGTCAGTTGACAAGTTGATCGGCTAGTCAGACAATTGTTTAGCTCACTTTACTGTTTGGATGTCTAGTAGGCAGACCGGTTACCTGACTTAACTAGTCAGTGAGCGCGTGAGTCAACAGGTGAGTGGACTTAACTAGTTGGTGGGTGAGAGAGCCGATTGGTCAACTGACTTAACAAGTCAGCCAGTGGGTGAGCTGACTTGCAAGCTGACTTAAGTAGTCGACTGGCGAGTGAGCCGACTGGTCAGAAGACTTAACTAGTCAGTCGATGAGTGAGCAGACTGGTGAACCAAATTAACTAGTTGGCCATCGACTAATCTGAAGGGTGAGATGCCTTTAACTACTCGGCCAGCGAGAGAGTCATTGGTGAGCTTACTTAACTAGATGGCTGGTGAGCAAGCCGACTACTTAGCTGTCCTGCTGGCCTGCAAGCAAGCCGAGTTAGTTGAACTTTTGGCTGGCGAGTAAGCCGACTAGTTTGCTGACTGGTTGGCAGGTGAGCGAGCAGACTAGTTAGCTGAACTGATGGAAAGTGAGCGAGGCCACTAGTTAGCTGACCAGCTTGCTGGGTTGCTAGCCCACTTGTTAGCTAAGCAACTAGCTGATTTGCTAGCTCACTTAACATAGACTAGCTAGCTGGCTATGTGGCTGACATAACTAGCTAGCAAACAAGTTATCTATCTGTCTATCTAGCTGACTTAACTAGCTAGCTAACTTGCTAGTTAGCTGGCTAGCTTACTAAACTATCTAGCTGATCAATTAGCTGACTAGATAGCTGACTTATATAGCTAGCTGACAAGGAACGTAACTACCTAGCTGAGTTAACTAGCTAGCTGAATAGTTAGCTGACTTGCTAGCTGACTTAACCAATTAGCTGGCTAGCCAGCTGACATAACTAGCTGACTAGCTAGTTGGCTGGCTAGCTGGCTAGCCAGCCAACTTCACTAGCTAACTACCTGGTTGGCTAGATGGCTAGACAGCTGGCTTAAGTAGCTAGATAAATGGCTGGCTAGTTGGCTAGGCAGCCGGCTAGCTAGCTAAAGGGCTGGTCAACTGACTAGCTAGTTGAATTAAATAGCCATTCAGATGGCTGGACAGTCTGATAGCCAGCCGGCTTAACTATCCAGCCAACATGCTGGTCAGCCAGCTAGACAGCCGGCTTAACTAGATGGCCACCTACATGACCATCCTGTTAACCAGCCATCTTTACTTGCCAGCCACCTGGCTAGCCAGCCAGCGAACCAGCTGACTTAACTAACAGACTTATGTAGATAGCCATCTGGCTAGCCAGCTGGCTTAACTAACTTGCATCAGGCTAGCCAGCTGGCAAGCCAGCTCTTTTGACTAGCTTTCATAACTAGTTAGCCAGCGGTCTACCCAGCTGACTTAATTAGCTAGGTACCTACCTAGCCAGGGGGCTAGCCAGTAGACTTAACTAGCTGACATAACTAGCTAGACAGCTGGCTAGCCAGCTGACTTAACTAGCTGGTTACCTAGCTAGCCAGATGGCTAGCCATTTGTATTAACTAGCTGACTTAACCAGCTAAGCAGCTGGCTAGCCAGCTGACTCAACTAGATGACTTAACTTGATAGCCAGCTGGCTAGCAAGCTCACTTAATTAGCTGACATCACTAGATAGCCCGGTGGCTAGCCAGCTTAATTATCTAGCTAGCTACCTACGTATCACCCTGGCTTGCCAGCTGACTTAACTAGCTAATATAAAGAAGTAGCCAGCTGGCTAGCCAGCAGACCTATCTAGCTAGCTATCCTTTTGGGCAGCTGGCTAGCCAGCTGACTTAACTAACTGACTTAAGTAGCTAGACTGCTGACTTATCTAGCTGAGTTAACCAGGTAGCTACCGACCTAGCCAGCTGACATAACTAGCTGTTTTAACTAGCTAGCTACCTAGCTAGATATCATATAGCTAGTTGACTTAACTGGTGACTTAACTACCTAGCTCACAGTCATATGTAGCTGACTCAACTAGCTAGCATCCGGGCTAGTCAGCTGACTTAAGTAGCTGAAATATCTAGCAAGCCATTTGGCTGCCCATCAGACTTAACTAGCTTTTTAACTAGCCAGCCAGCTTTTTAACTAGTCTTGACAACTGGCTTAATGTGCTGACTTAATTAGATAACCAGCTGGTTAGCCAGCTGAGTAAACTAAGTGACAACTTGTTGGCTAGCTGGAGAGTCAGCTGATTTAATGCCTAGCTACCTAGCTAGCCAGCATCCTAACCAGCTGACTTAACTCACTGAATTAATGAAGTAGTCAGCTGGCTAGCCATCAGACTTAACTAGCTATCTACCTAGCTAGACAACTGGATATTCAGCTGACTTAATGAGCTGATATAACTAGAAAGGCTAATGACTAGCCAAATAACTTAACTAGCTAAGTACCCACCTATCCCACTGGCTTGCCAGCTGACTTTACCTAACTGCCTAGCTAACCAGCTGGCCAGCGAGATGACTTAACTAGGTGACTTAACTAGATAGCCAGCTGGATAGCCAGCTGACTTAACTAGAGAGCTACTCTCATAGACAGCTGGCTTGCCAGATGATTTAACTCACTGACTTAACCAGCTAGCCAGCTGACCAACTAGCTGACTTAACTACTTAGCTACCTAGTTCTCCAGCTGAGTTAATTAGCTGATTTAACTAGCTAGCTACATAGCTAAACAGCTGGCTGGTCAGCTGACTTAACTATCTGAGTTAATTAGCTAGCCAGCTGGATGGCCAGCTGAATTAACTAGCTGACATAACCAGCTAGCCAGCTAACTAGCCAGCTGACAAAACTAGCTTCCTACCTATCCAGACAGCTTGGAAGCCAGCTGAATTATCTAGCTGAATTAACTAGCTAACCTGATTACAAGCCATCTGACTTAACTAACTTTTTACCTAGCACGTTATCTAACGTGCTAGCTAGCTGACTTAATCTTTCGAATAAACTCTAGCTAACGACCTTACTAGGTTGCTCAGGCAGCTGACTTAACTCCTTAGATAACTAGCTTGCTAGGTGACTCATCTAGCTGACTTAACTCATTAGCTATCTAGATAGCTAGCCTACTCAACAAGCTACTAAACACGTTTGCTAAATAGCAAGCTAGATGACTCAACCAGTTGACTTAACCAGTTAGTTAAGTTGCAACCTACCTGACTCAACCTACTGTCTTAACCCATTAGCTAACTAGCTAGCTAGCTGTTTTAACCAGCTGACATAATAAGAAAGTTGACTTAACTAGCTGAATTAGGTAGGTTACTTAACTACTTAGGTAGCTGACTTAACTATTTAGCTAGTTGACTTAAATACCTGAATTAGTTAGCTAACTATTTAAATAGCTTAATAACTAGCTGACTTAACTAATTATCTAACTAGTTAGGTAACAGACTTAAGTAGCTTACTTAAATAATTAGCTAACTAGTGAGCTAGCTGACTTAGCTAGCTGACTTAGCTAGCTAGCTGGTTAGCTAGCTGACTTAGCTAAATTAACTAGTTTGCTAACGAGATCATAGCTGACTTAATGAGTTGGTCAACGAGTTAGCTATCTGTTATAACTAGTTGGTAAACGAGTTAACTAGCTGACTTCACTAGTTGTTTAACGACTTAACTATGTGACAACTTGGTTGACGAGTCAGCAGAAGAGTTAGCTGTTTTAACACGTTGGCTGACTACACGATGGACTTGTTAGCTGGCTTAAGAAGTTGACCGACTAGCCAGCACACTAGTTAACTGGGTTAGATAGTTGACTGAGGAGTTGGCTCACTAGTCAGTTGTTAACTAGTTGGATGGCTGGTGTGCTGACCTAACAAGTCAGCCGATTAGTAGGCCGATTAGTTAGATGGCCTAACTTGTTGGCAACTAGTTAGCTGAGCTAACTTCTCGGCTGACAAGTTGGCCGACTATTCAGCCAATTGGTTAGCTGGCTTAACTAGTAGGTAGGCTAGGTGGCTGACCAGTGAGCTGAATTAACTAGTCGGTTGGTGGGTGAGCCGACAGGTGAGCTGATTTAACTAATTGTCAGTCGAGTGATCCGACAGGTCAGCTGACTTAACTAGTCAGCTGGTGAGTGAGCCGACTGGTCAGCTGACTAAACTATAAGGCTGGCTAGTGAACTGACTTGTCAGCTGACTTTAGTCTACTGGTGAGTGAGCCGACTGGTCAGAGGACTTAACTAGTCAGCTGGCCAGTGAGCCGACTGGTGAGCCAATTTAACTAGTCAACCAGGGAGTGAGGAGACAGGAGAGCTGCCTTAAATAGTCAGCTGGCGAGCGAGTTGACTAGTGAGCTGAGTTAACAAGTCAGATGGAGAGCAAGCCGACTAGCTAGCTAAACTGTTGGCCTGTGAGAGAACCGACAAGTTATTTGACCTGTTGGGTGTCGAGCAAGATGACTAGTTTGCTGACCGATTTGCAGGCAAGGGAGCTGACTAGTTAGCTGACCTGATGGAAAGCGAATGATCCCACTAGTTAGATGACCAGCTAGCTGTGTTGTTAGCCAACTAGTTAGCTAAGTAACAAGTTGATTTGCTAACTGACTTAACTAGCTAGCTGATTAGCTAGATGGCTATCTAGCTGACATAACTGGATACAAGCTATCTAGCTGTCTAGCTTGCTGACTTAACTAGCTAGCTAACTGGCTAGTTAACTGGATAACTGACTTAACTATCTAGTTGATCAGTTAGCTAGCTAACTAGCAAGTTGAATAGCTAGCTGACTTAAGTAGCTAGCTGAATAATTAGCTGACTTGCTAGCTGACTTAACTAGATAGCTGCATAGCTAGCTGACTTAAGTAGTTGACTAGCAAGTTGCTGGATAGCTGGCTACACAGCTCACTTTACTAGCTATTCAAATGTTTGGCTACACTGCTAGTCATCTGGCTTAAATAGCTAGCTAACAGTTTGGCTAGCTGGCTATGGAGTCAACTAGCCAGCCAGTGAGCTGGCCAGCCAGCTAGCCAGCCAGCTTAATTAGGCAGCCTGCTGGCTGGACAGTCGGATAGCCACCCGGCTTAACTACAGCCACCCTCCTGGTCAGCCAGCTAGCCAGCCAGCTTAACTAGCTGGCCACCTCCATGACAAGACTGGTAAAGAGCCAGCTTAACTTGCCAGCCATGTAGCTAGCCAGACGGCTAAATGACTTAACTAGCTGACAAATAGATAGCCAGCTTGCTAGGAACTGACTTGACTAGCTCGCTACCCAGTGAGGCAGCTGGCAACCCAGCTGACTTAACTAGCTGACTTAAATAGCTGGCCTGCTTGCTAGTCATCTGAATTAATTAGCTCGCTATATAGGTCACCAGCTGGCTAGACAGCTGACTTAACTCAGTGACTTAACTAGGTAGCCAGCTGTCTAGCCAGCTGATTTAAGTAGCAAGTTTCCTAGCTAGGCAGCTGACTAGCCAGCTGACTTAACCAGCTAGACAGCTGGCTGGCCAGCTGACTTAATTAGCTAGCCAACTGGATGCCCAGCTGAATTAACTAGCTGTCTTTACCAGCTAGCCAGCTGGCTAACCAACTGACTTAACTAGCTAGCTACCTAGCTAGCCAGTTGTATACCCAACTGAATTAACTAGCTTAATCAACTAGCTATCCAGCTTGTTAGCCAGCTGACTTAACTAGCTTGCTACCTAGTTAGACAACTGGTGAGCCAGCTGAATTAACTAGTTGACTTCACTAGCTATCCAGCTGGCTAGCCAGCTGACTCAACTAGATGAATTAACTAGTGAGCTAACTGGCTATCCAGCTAACTTAACTAGCTCTCTACCTAGCTAGCTAGCTGGTTAGACAGTTGAATTAACTAGCTGAATTATTTAGCTAGCCAGCTGGCTAGCCAACTGAGTTAATTAACTTGCTGCCTAGCTACTCATCTGGCTAGCCACCTGACTTAACTAGCTGGCATATATAGCTGATCTTATTGCTAGTCAGCTGAATTAAATAGCTTGATATATAGTTAGCCAGTTGGCTAGCAAGCTGACTTAACTAGGTGACTTAACTATCTATCCAGTGGGCTAAACAGCTGACCAAATTATCTACTTACCTAGATAACCAGCTGTTAAGCCAACTGATTTAACTTGGTGACATAACTAGCTAGCCAACTGGCTAGCAGGCTGACATAATTACCTAGCTACCTAGATGGCCAGCTGGATAGCCATCTGACTTACCTAGTCAACTACCTACATAGTGTGCTTGTTTGCCACCTGACTTAGTTACCTAGCTACCTAGCTAACCAGTTGGGTAGTGAGCTGACTTAACTAGGTTGTTTAACTAGCTAGCTAACTGGTTTCCTGTTGACTTATCTTGGTAGCTGACTTAACTAGCTTATTTAACAAGCTAGCAACCTGACTGAACTAGCTGGCTCAACCAGCTAGCTACCTAGCTAGCAAGTTGGCATAGCTAGTTGGCTTTACTAGCTAGCTACCTAGCTAGCTATCTAGCTAGACAGCTGACTTAACTAGCTGACTTAACTAGCTTACTAGCTGACATGAATAGCTGACTTATATAGCTAGCTTTCTAGCTAGTCAGTTGACTTAACTAGCTTTTTACCTAGCTAACCAGCTGGATAGACAACTGATTAACGAGCTGACTTAACTAGCTAGCCAGCTGGTTTCCAGGTGACTTAACTAGCTGACTTAACAAGCAAGTCAGCTGGCAGGACCGCTGCCTTAAATAACTGGCTACCTCTCTAGCCACCTGGCTAGCCAGCTGACTTACCTAGCTGATTTAAGTTAGCAATCTGGCTGTCCAGCTCACTTAACTAGCTAGCTACCTACCTACCTAGCCAGCAGGCAAAACTTGCTGATTTAACTAGTTGAATTTAACAGTTAGCCTGCTTGCTTGCAAGCTGATTTATCTAGCTAGCTAGCTACCAAGTAGCTGGCTAGACAGCTGACTAAACTAGATGACTTAACCAGCTACCCAGTTGGCTAGCCAGCTGACTTAACTCACTAA
>NW_007253971.1:11551-13895 GCF_000164805.1 Carlito syrichta
ATTAACTAGCTAGCTACCTATGTATCACCCTGGCTTGCCAGCTGACTTAACTAGCTAATATAAAGAATTAGCCAGCTGGCTAGCCAGCAGACTTATCTAGGTAGCTATGCTTTTAGGCAGCTGGCTAGCCAGCTGACTTAACTGACTTAAGTAGCTAGACTGCTGACTTATCTAGCTGAGATAACCAGGTAGCTACCGACCTAGCCAGCTGACATAACTAGCTGTTTTAACTAGCTAGCTACCTAGCTAGATATCATATAGCTAGTTGACTTAACTGGTGACTTAACTACATAGCTCACAGTCATATGTAGCTGACTTAACTAGCTAGCATCCGGGCTAGTCAGCTGACTTAAGTAGCTGAAATATCTAGCAAGCCATTTGGCTGCCCATCAGATTTAACTAGCTTTTTAACTAGCTAGCCAGCTGTCTTGACAACTGGCTTAATGTGCTGACTTAGATAACCAGCTGGTTAGCCAGCTGAGTAAACTAGGTGACTTAACTAGTTGGCCAGCTGGAGAGTCAGCTGATTTAATGCCTAGCTACCTAGCTAGCCAGCATCCTAGCCAGCTGACTTAACTAGCTGACTTAATGAAATAGTCAGCTGGCTAGCCATCAAACTTAACTAGCTATCTACCTAGCTAGACAACTGGATATTCAGCTGACTTAACGAGCTGATATAACTAGAAAGGCTAATGACTAACCAAATAGCTTAACTAGCTAACTACCCACCTAGCCCACTGGCTTGCCAGCTGACTTAACTACCTAACTGCCTAGCTAACCAGCTGACCAGCGAGATGACTTAAATAGGTGACTTAACTAGCTAGCTAGCTGGCTAGCCAGCTGACTTTAACTAGATAGCTACTCTCATAGACAGCTGGCTTGTCAGATGATTTAACTCACTGACTTAACCAGCCTGCCAGCTGACAACTAGCTGACTTAACTACTTAGCTACCTAGTTCTCCAGCTGAGTTAATTAACTGATTTAACTAGCTAGCTACCTAGCTAAACAGCTGGCTGGTCAGCTGACTTAACTATCTGAGTTAATTAGCTAGCCAGCTGATGGCCAGCTGAATTAACTAGCTGACATAACCAGCTAGCCAGCTAACTAGCCAGCTGACATAACTAGTTTCCTACATAGCCAGACAGCTTGGAAGCCAGCTGAATTATCTAGCTGAATTAACTAGCTAGCCTGACTACAAGTCATCTGACTTAACTAACTTTTTACCTAGCACGTTATCTAACGTGCTAGCTAGCTGACTTAATCTTCCAAATTAACTCTAGCTAACGACCTTACTAGGTTGCTCAGGCAGCTGACTTTCCTTAGATAACTAGCTTGCTAGTTGACTCATTCAGCTGACTTAACTCATTAGCTATCTAGATAGCTAGCCTACTCAACAAGCTACTAAACACGTTTGCTAAATAGCAAGCTAGATGACTCAACCAGTTGACTTAACCAGTTAGTTAAGTTGCAACCTACCTGACTCAACCTGCTGTCTTAACCCATTAGCTAACTAGCTAGCTAGCTGTCTTAACCAGCTGACATAATAAGAAAGCTGACTTAACTAGCTGAATTAGGTATTAGGTAGGTTACTTAACTACTTACTTAACTACTTAGGTAGCTGACTAACTATTTAGCTAGTTGACTTAAATACCTGAATTAGTTAGCTAACTATTTAAATAGCTTAATAACTAGCTGACTTAACTAATTATCTAACTAGTTAGGTAACAGACTTAAGTAGCTTACTTAAATAATGAGCTAGCTGACTTAGCTAGCTGACTTAGCTAGCTAGCTGGTTAGCTAGCTGACTTAGCTAGCTAACTTAACTAGTTTGCTAATGAGATAGTAGCTGACTTAACGAGTTGGTCAATGAGTTAGCTATCTGTTATAACTAGTTAGTAAATGAGTTAACTAGCTGACTTAACTAGTTGTTTAATGACTTAACTAGGTGACTTAACTTTGGTTGACGAGTTGGCAGAAGAGTTAGCTGTTTTAACACATTGGCTGACTACACGATGGACTTGTTAGCTGGCTTAGCAAGTTGGCCAACTAGCCAACACACTAGTTAACTGGGTTAGAGAGTTGACTGAGGAGTTGGCTCACTAGTCAGCTGTTAACTAGTTGGATGGCTGGTGTGCTGACCTAACAAGTCAGCCGATTAGTAGGCCGATTAGTTAGATGGCCTAACTTGTCAGCGACTAGTTAGCTGAGCTAACATCTCGGCTGACAAGTTGGCCGACTATTCAGCCAATTGGTTAGCTGGCTTAACTAGTAGGTAGGCTAGGTGGCCTACCAGTTAGCTGAATTAACTAGTCAGCTGGCGGGTGAGCCGACAGGTGAGCTGAG
>NW_007253971.1:14092-16158 GCF_000164805.1 Carlito syrichta
CCAACTTAACTAGTCAACCGGGGAGTGAGGAGACAGGAGAGCTGCCTTAAATAGTCAGCTAGTGAGCGAGTTGACTAGTGAGCTGAGTTAACTAATTGGATGGAGAGCAAGCCGACTAGCTAGCTAAACTGTTGGCCTGGAGAGAACCGACAAGTTATTTGACCTGTTGGGTGTCGAGCAAGATGACTAGTTTGCTGACCGATTTGCAGGCAAGGGAGCTGACGAGTTAGCTGACCTGATGGAAAGCGAGTGATCCCACTAGTTAGATGACCAGCTAGCTGTGTTGTTAGCCAACTAGTTAGCTAAGTAAAAAGTTGATTTGCTAGCTGACTTAACTAGCTAGCTGATTAGCTAGATGGCTATCTAGCTGACATAACTGGATACCAAACAAGCTATCTAGCTGTCTAGTTAGTTGACTTAACTAGCTAGCTAGCTGGCTAGTTAACTGGATAGCTGACTTAACTATCTAGTTCATCAGTTAGCTAGCTAACTAGCAAGCCGAATAGCTAGCTGACTTAAGTAGCTAGCTGAAGAGTTAGCTGACTTGCTAGCTGACTTAACTAGATAGCTGGATAGCTAGCTGACTTAAGTAGCTGACTAGCAAGTTGCTGGATAGCTGGCTACACAGCTCACTTTACTAGCTAGCCAAATGTTTGGCTACACTGCTAGTCATCTGGCTTAAATAGCTAGCTAACAGTTTGGCTAGCTGGCTATGGAGTCAGCTAGCCAGCTAGTGAGCTGGCCAGCCAGCTAGCCAGCCGGCTTAATTAGGCAGCCTGCTGGCTGGACAGTCGGATAGCCACCCGGCTTAACTACAGCCACCCTCCTGGTCAGCCAGCTAGCCAGCCAGCTTAACTAGCTGGCCACCTCCATGACAAGACTGGTAAAGAGCCAGCTTAACTTGCCAGCCATGTAGCTAGCCAGACGGCTAAATGACTTAACTAGCTGACAAATAGATAGCCAGCTTGCTAGGAACTGACTTGACTAGCTCGCTACCCAGTGAGGCAGCTGGCAACCCAGCTGACTTAACTAGCTGACTTAAATAGCTGGCCTGCTTGCTAGTCATCTGAATTAATTAGCTCGCTATATAGGTCACCAGCTGGCTAGACAGCTGACTTAACTCAGTGACTTAACTAGGTAGCCAGCTGTCTAGCCAGCTGATTTAAGTAGCAAGTTTCCTAGCTAGGCAGCTGACTAGCCAGCTGACTTAACCAGCTAGACAGCTGGCTGGCCAGCTGACTTAATTAGCTAGCCAACTGGATGCCCAGCTGAATTAACTAGCTGTCTTTACCAGCTAGCCAGCTGGCTAACCAACTGACTTAACTAGCTAGCTACCTAGCTAGCCAGTTGTATACCCAACTGAATTAACTAGCTTAATCAACTAGCTATCCAGCTTGTTAGCCAGCTGACTTAACTAGCTTGCTACCTAGTTAGACAACTGGTGAGCCAGCTGAATTAACTAGTTGACTTCACTAGCTATCCAGCTGGCTAGCCAGCTGACTCAACTAGATGAATTAACTAGTGAGCTAACTGGCTATCCAGCTAACTTAACTAGCTCTCTACCTAGCTAGCTAGCTGGTTAGACAGTTGAATTAACTAGCTGAATTATTTAGCTAGCCAGCTGGCTAGCCAACTGAGTTAATTAACTTGCTGCCTAGCTACTCATCTGGCTAGCCACCTGACTTAACTAGCTGGCATATATAGCTGATCTTATTGCTAGTCAGCTGAATTAAATAGCTTGATATATAGTTAGCCAGTTGGCTAGCAAGCTGACTTAACTAGGTGACTTAACTATCTATCCAGTGGGCTAAACAGCTGACCAAATTATCTACTTACCTAGATAACCAGCTGTTAAGCCAACTGATTTAACTTGGTGACATAACTAGCTAGCCAACTGGCTAGCAGGCTGACATAATTACCTAGCTACCTAGATGGCCAGCTGGATAGCCATCTGACTTACCTAGTTAACTACCTACATAGTGTGCTTGTTTGCCACCTGACTTAGTTACCTAGCTACCTAGCTAACCAGTTGGGTAGTGAGCTGACTTAACTAGGTTGTTTAACTA
>NW_007253971.1:16839-17403 GCF_000164805.1 Carlito syrichta
TAGCAAGTTGGCATAGCTAGCTGGCTTTACTAGCTAGCTACCTAGCTAGCTATCTAACTAGACAGTTGACTTAACTAGCTGACTTAACTAGCTAACTAGCTGACATGAATAGCTGACTTATATAGCTAGCTTTCTAGCTAGTCAGTTGACTTAACTAGCTAAAATAACTAGCTAGCCTGATTACAAGTCATCTGACAACTAACTTTTTACCTAGCTAACCAACTGGATAGACAACTGATTAACGAGCTGACTTAACTAGCTAGCCAGCTGGTTTCCAGGTGACTTAACTAGCTGACTTAACCAGCAAGTTAGCTGGCAGGACCGCTGCCTTAAAAAGCTGGCTACCTCTCTAGCCACCTGGCTAGCCAGCTGACTTACCTAGCTGATTGAAATTATCATGCTGGCTGTCCAGCTCACTTAACTAGCTAGCTACCTATCTACCTAGCCAGCAGGCAAAACTTGCTGATTTAACTAGTTGAATTTAACAGTTAGCCTGCTTGCTTTCAAGCTGATTTATCTATCTAGCTAGCTACCAAGTAGCTGGCTATACAGCTGACTAAACTA
>NW_007253971.1:18845-19353 GCF_000164805.1 Carlito syrichta
TTGCCAGCACACTTAACTAGCTACATACCTACATAGCCCTCTGACTTGACAATGGATTTAACTACCTAACTACCTAGCTAAACCGCTGGTCAGTGGGCTGACTTAACTATGTAATTCAACTAGCTAGCCAGCTTGCTAGCCCGCTGATTTAACTAGCTAGATACCCTGATAGGTAGCTGGCTAGAGAGCTGACTAAACAAACTAACTTAACTAGATAGATACCTAGCTAACCAGCTGACATAACTAGCTGACTTAACTAACTAGCTACCTAGCTAGCCAGCTGACTGGCCAGCTGACTTAAAAAGCTGTCTTAACAAGCTAACCAGCTGGCTGGGCCACTGACTTAACTTGCTGACTTAACTAGCAAGCCAGCTGACTGTCTATCTGAATTAACTAGTTGACTTAACCAGCTAACCGGTTGGCTAGCCAGCTGACTTAACTCACTGATATCACTACCTAGCCAGGTAGTTATCTAGCTGACTTAACTAGCTAGCTACCTACCTAGCCA
>NW_007253972.1:0-808 GCF_000164805.1 Carlito syrichta
CGATGCCCACTCTCACCCCTCCTGTTCAACATAGTATTGGAAGTCCTGGCTAGATCAATCAGAGAAGAGGAGGCAATCAGAGGTATTCAAATAGGAAAAGAGGAGGTCAAGTTATCTCTCTATGCAGATGATATGATTGTGTACCTTGAAAACCCAAGAGAATCTGTCAAAAGCCTCCTTACATTGATAAAGGCCTTTGGCAAAGTCTAAGGATACAAAATAAATGTACAAAAGACAATCGCATTTCTCTACACCAATAATAAACAAACAGAAACCCAAATAAAAAACACAATTCCATTCACAATAGCCACAAAAAAAAAAAAAAAATGAAATACCTTGGCATCTTCCTAACCAGAGACATCAAAGACCTTTACAAAGAAAATTATAAAACACTGCTCAAAGAAATCAAAGCTGATACGAACAAGTGGAAAAATATCCCATGCTCATGGATTGGAAGAATCAACATTGTGAAGATGTCCATCTTACCTAAGGCAATCTACAAATTCAATGCAATACCCATTAAATTACCAGCAACATTCTTCTCAGACCTAGAAAAAAACAACGCAGGAATTCATATGGAAACACAACCGTCCAAGAATAGCCAGAACAATCCTCAGCAAAAAAAACAAAGCAGGTGGTATCACAATACCAGACTTCAAACTTTACTATAAAGCTACAATCATCAAAACAGCTTGGATTGGTACAGGAACAGGCATATAGATCAATAGAACAGAATTGAGATTCCAGAAGCAAACCTCATTTCTCATCCAACTCATCTTCGACAAAGCCCCCACCACCTACCACTGGG
>NW_007253972.1:1590-2074 GCF_000164805.1 Carlito syrichta
AACACTTCTACATTGTTGGTGGGAGTGTAAACTAGTGCAACCTCTGTGGAAAGCAGTGTGGCGATTCCTAAAAGCTCTAAAAAGCTCTAAAAATCGACCTTCCATATGATCCTGCAATCCCCCTACTGGAAATATACCCTGAAGAACTCAAATCACTCTATAAAAAAGATACCTGCACATGTATGTTTAGCGCTGTTCACAATAGCAAGAACCTGGAAACAACCATGCTGCCCATCAAAAGAGGACTGGATTAAAAAAATGTAGTACATATACACGATGGAATACTATGCAGCCATAAAAAAAAAAATCATGAATTTCGCAGCAATCTGGATGGAACTAGAGTCTATAATACTGAGTGACCTCTCACAGAAACAAAGATCTGAGTATCACATGTTCTCACTCATATAATGGACCTTGAACATCCAATGTAACACTATAAGAAAATGACTGACGGTACTGGGAAACTATGGGGGGGAGGGGGATG
>NW_007253972.1:2094-7537 GCF_000164805.1 Carlito syrichta
AATGAAACGTAATTGTACACCTAACCCTTAACTGTATCCCACAAAACCATAATAAAAATATTGATTAATTAAAAAAATAAAATAAAAAAATAAAAAAATAAAACATGACGCTAGTGGTGATGAGGTTCAGGAAAAATATATATATATATATTTTCTATAGTTTCCTAGCATGGTTTTGCAAACCTCAAAAGTATTTCATCTTTTGCTATTTAATGATATTATAAACAAATATACGACGGGCTTTTCCTTCATCTCTGTACTGCACTTCTGTATCATCTCTTTGTATCAGGTATGCCTTTATCATACAGGGGTTACTTTATAATCCAATCCACATAAAAGAAGCTGTACTTTCTTTATTCCTATGCTTGAGAGCATAAACTTTATGAAGCAAGGTAATAGGTACAGAACACCCTGGCCTCACCTGGTAAAGGGCTTAAGAAAGTTACTTGCCGGGCTCGGTGGCTCAGCCTATAATCCCATGCCTTTGGGAGGCTGAGGTGAGTGGATTGCCTGAGCCAGTGGGTTCGAGACCTGCCTGGGCAGCAAGACCTCATCTCTACAATAAATAAAAAAATCAGCCAGGCATGGTAGCGTGCGCCTGTAGTTCCGGCTACTTGGAAGGCTGAGGTGGAAGGATCGCTGGAGCCCAGCAGGTCGAGGCTGTGGTGGCCAGAAGCGGCCACTGCACTCCAGTCTGGGCGACAGAGTGAGACTCCAACTCAAAAAAAAAAAAAAAAAAGAAAGTTACTCTTAGAGTGCCTTATTCATCCTGCATGTACTGCACTTTAGTTGTGCCATGATCATCTTGCTGGCTTTCCCCAAAAGACAAAAGCCACATCATCTTTCTTCATCTTTGTGTATGTCATGGGCACTCAACAAAAACTTTTCTTTTTTTAGTTGGATTCTCACTCTGTCACCCAGGCTGGAGTGCAGTGGCACACTCACGCCCACCCCTGCGTCAACCTGCTGGAATTCGATGATCCTTCCTCTTCAGTCTTCCAAATAGCTGGAACTACAGGCATGCGCTACCACACCCGTCTAATTTTTGATTTATTGTAGAAACAAGGTCTCCCCAAGCTGCTCAGGCTGGTCTCGAACCCATGGGCTCAGGCAATCTACTTGACTCAGCCTCCCAAAGTACTGGGATTACAGGCTTAGCCACCGAGCCCAGCCAACAAATTTTTATATAATTTGTTAAACAAATGAATGAAAAAATTAGGTTAAATAAGAAACAAAACAAACGGACACTCTGGCTAAGGATGGCACTCTTTAGAGACCAAAATACATTTGTCTGACCTATTCAAGTCAGTGTCTCCTCTCCCCACTGGAGTCTGCCTAAGAAGACAGCCTGTAAGCGTATGATCCAATCAGACACTGAAAATAATAGCTAGGGCCGTAATGGACCACTTCGGTTATAAACGACCATACAAACAGCAAATCTGTAAATTGTTTATGAAAGTGCCAGATGGTCTATTAAGTCAGTGTCACTTAATACCTGGCAATGATGCTTACGAATTAAACCTGTCACAATCACATGGAGGAAGCTTTTCTCAAAAACCAGCACTATTTCATATGCATGCAAATATTTAATGACTTTCTTCTTTGAAACTTTCTGCTTTATTTGTAGTGGTATTTACTTCTATTACAGAAGTAATGACATTGGTTTTATACTGTCAAATACAGAGACTGAAAAAATTCACTGTGGAGTTTAGCCACTATGAACAGTTTGGTTTCTATCACTTCATAGCTCTGTTTGCACAGAGAACTTTTTCTTTTTTATAAAAATGCCAAACACATAATCCTCTCTTAAATTTCCTTAATAACATATGAAGGGAATGTCATAGGTCAATACTTAGAGATTTAACATATATTATTTATTAGATGATTAACATTTAAATATCAGAATTTAATCAACTATCCCTGCTCATGGTCACTAGGTTGTTTCCAGCATCTTGCTATTATAAACCATGCCGCAATAAATATCTTTGCACTTAAATTCTACCTGCAGGAGAGATTATGAAATACTGACGGGTCAAGGAGTACATGTGACTTCAGTAGCAACTTTCTTTCCACAAAGATGACAAGTCACACTCCCACAGCAGTGTAGGAGACCACTGTTTCCCCACATTCTTGCCAGCCTGGATTTATAATAAATGCTTCTGGAAGATGATAAGAATAAAAATGGCTTCTAATTTTAAATAATACTTTCTCTATCTTTTTTCTATTTTTTTTTTTCTTCCAGACAGGGTCTCACTCTGTCGCCCAGGCTGGAGTGCAATGGCACGATCATGGTTCACTGCAGCCTCAGCCGCCTGGGCTGAGGTTATCCTTCTGCCTCAGTCTCCCCACTAACTAGAACTAAAGGTTGTAGGCACAAGATCTTGCTATGTCGCCCAGGCTGGTCTCAAAGTCCTGGGCTCAAGCAATCCTCCCGTTTTGGCCCCTCAAAGTGCTGGAATTACAGGTGTGAGCCACTGTACCTGCCCTAAAAATTCTTTAAATTCCTCTCTAGGCTTACCCACTGTCAAAAATGTGCCAGCTAGCCGGGCTCGGTGGCTCAGCCTGTAATCCCGTGCCTTTGGGAGGCTGAGGTCAGTGGATTGCCTGAGCCTGCGGGTTCGAGACCCACCTGGGCAGTGAGACCTCATCTCTACAATAAATTTTTAAAAATTAGCCAGGCGTGGTAGCGCACTCCTGTAGTTCCAGCTACTTGGAAGGCTGAGGCGGAAGGATCACCGGAGCCCAGCAGGTCGAGGCTGCGGTGGCCGGGAGCGGCCACTGCACTCCAGTTTGGGCGACCGAGTGAGACTCCAACTCAAAAAAAAAAAAAAATGTGCCAGCTCTCTCCAATTAACCAATAGGCTTTGCCATAGAAATTCACTTTTCAGTTCCAAACAATAAACTTGTAACACATTTTCTCATAAAACTTTTTTTGATTCTTTTTTTTAAGGACAGGGTCTCACTCCGTCATCCAGGCTGCAGTGCAGTGTCAAAATCCTAGGCTCAAGCAGCCCTCTTGACTCAGCCTCCTGAGTAGCTGAGACTATAGATGGGTTTCATCATGCCTGGATAATTTTTTCTAAGAGATAGGATCTTGCTATATTGCCCCGACTATAAATGCTGTTTAAATTGGGTTAAATAATCCAGACTAATGCAAAACTATATCCTGAATTTTAAAAAAGTTAAAAACAACAACATTATCAATATACTATATATATATTGATATTCTGTAGTAAATCCCAAATAATTAAAATATGTAAAAATGGATCTGTAGAAATATGTTTAATACATACATACAACAGGCTATTTCACATTGGAAGCACAATTTCCAAATCACAGCCTTCTCAACCACATATTTATCGCTGCAACCAGAGGGAACTGAGGACACAGAAGTGAGCAGGGGAGGGAGAGTTGTGGGGGTGTAAAATGTATATGGAGACTCAAAAGATACAGAATGGAGTCAGCCTGCCATTCATCTGAAAGCCACCAGTATTGTTTGGATGCTGTTCCCTTCAAATCTCATGTTAAAATGTGGTCTCCAGTGTTGAAGGTGGGGCCCAGTGGTAGGCCATGGGGGCAGATCTCTCACAAATAGCTTTGGGGGTATTCTAGCGATAATGAATGAGTCTTGTTTGTGTCTTGTTCAATCAGTTCACCCAAGAGCTGATTGTTTAAGAGCCTGGCACCTTCCTCTGTCTCTTACTTCTGATTTCACTGTGAGACATTTCTGCTCCCCCTTCTCCTTCTGCCATGATTGTAAGCTTCTGAAGATTGACCAGAAGCAGATACAGACTCCATGCAGAACCATGAGCTAAATAAACCTTTTTTCTTTATAAATTTTCCAGCCTCGGGCATTCTTTAAAGCCATGAAAAATGAACGCATACAGCCTTTATCTCCCAACTTCCCAGAAATACCAAGAGATATATGCTCCCTCTCCTTTCTCCCCGCCCTTTCCTTCTCTGTATCCTACACAAACACAAACACCAAATGCCCACTAAAGGGGACAGCAAATCCCAACCTTCCCCTCTATCATTCTCTAAATGTGTTAGAATGGAGGCTACACAGTACCAGTTCTGATCCTGAGCAGAACAGAAGGCTCCAGATTCCAGCCTGTCCTCAGAATGCAACCATGGGGAGGGATAATGTAGAAGGTAGTCAGTGGCCTGATCTGCCTGCCTGGAGTCTGGATCTTTCAGTTAATTAGGAAGCAACCAGATAGCCACACACTGATCTAAGAGCTTCAGCCAAATTGCCATTCCAGCCTCCAAGGTGAGGCATGAAATCATATGTTATCATTCTACTTTATATTAGGCCTTTAATTTAATTTAATTTTTAGGAGACAGAGTCTTATTCTGTCACCCTGGTTGGAGTGTAGTGGTGGAATCAGAGCTCACTGTAGCCTCAAACTCCTGGGCCCAAGCCATTCTCCCACCTCAGCCTCCCCACAAGTAGCAGGGACAACAGGAGAATACTCCACATTCAGCTAATTTTTTAATTTTTATTTTTCAGAGACAGGGTTTCACCATGCTGCCCAAGCTGGCTTCAAACTCCTGGCCTCAAGTGTTCCTTCCGCCTCGGCCTCCCCAACTGCTGGGATTACAGGCATGAGCCATCATACCTGGCCATTTGTTTCTTAAAGTTCCATAATATGAATGAGCCTGCAGCATGCAATCTGGCATCACAGACATAATGCTGGTCCCTAAGACACATTAACCTCAAACGTAACCCTGAAACTTCAGCATTCCTGTCATTGCATGTAATGAATAACACTGACATCACTTCTGCTATCTCTGCTATTGCTTCACTTTTATATTCATTTCTTCTAGATTCTTGCCCTTACTAATTCTCCAGTAATTATTTGCTTTTTCATGAAATGACTTAGACATAGCCAGTGAAAATACCGCTTCTCTCCACCAGTAAAAAAAGGAGACTGAGCAACGTGAAGTACTGAAAATCAGGAGACCTCCATTTAGAGCTCACTTTTTCCCTTTACAGATCCCACTTTTCTAGACTTCAGTTTTCTCTAGTATAAGATGAAATAACTGAAATCGATGCACTCAAAGTTTATTCTCTTTCCCCCACATCAATCACAAGTAATGGCAATTCTCTAAGGAAGGGCAGGTAGGAGAGGTGGGTTAGATGCAGAACTACCCCAAAGTTTAGTGAATCAGAGAAGTGAGAGGTAGAATAAGAGAAGGGAAAAGCACATCTAAACAGCTTCAGGCCAGGCATGGACTCCAGCACTCTGAGAGGCTGAAGCAGGAGGATTGCTTGAGCCCAAGAGCTCAAGACCAGTCTAGGCAACATAGTGAGATCTCATCTCTAAAAAAACCAAAAAATAAAAAAATTAGCTGGGTGTGGTGGTACACACCTGTAGTCTCAGTTACTCCAGAGGCTGAGGCTGTGGTAAGCCATGATTGTGCCACTGCACTCCAGCCTGGG